>NW_022196896.1:60149339-60169884 GCF_008632895.1 Mastomys coucha | reverse complement strand
TGATGTTGGCTACTGGTTTTCTGTATATTGCTTTTACTATGTTCAAATATGAGCCTTGAACTCCTGATTCTTGAATTTCCAAGACTATTATCATGAAGGGATGTTGGATTTTGTCAAATGCTTTCTCAGCATCTAGTGAGATGATCGTATGGTTTTTGCCTTGAGTTTGTTTATGTAGTGAATTATGTTGATGGATTTCCATATATTTAACCATCTCTGAATCCTGGGATGAAGCCTACTTGATCATGGTGGATGATTGTTTTGATGTGTTCTTTGATTCGGTTTGCAAGAATTTTATTGAGTATCTTTGCATCAATATTAATAAGGGAAATTGGTCTGAAGTTTTCTTTCTTTGTTAGGTCTTTGTGTGGTTTAGGTATAAGAGTAATTGGGGCTTCATAGAACGAATTGGGTAGAATGCCTTCAGTTTTCTATTTTGTTGAAAATTTGAGGAGTATTGGTATTAGGTCTTCTTTGAAGGTTTGATAAAACTCTGCACTAAACCCATCTGGTCCTGGGCTTTTTTTGGTTGGGAGACTATTCATGACTGTTTCTATTTCCTTAGTAGATATGTGACTGTTTAGATTGTTGATCTGATCTTGATTTAACTTTGGTACCTGGTATCTGTCTAGAAAATTGTCCATTTTATCCAGATTTTCCAGTTTTGTTGAGTATAGGCTTTTGTAGTAGGTTCTCAGATTTTCTGGATTTCCTCAGTGTCTGTTGTTATGTCTCCTGAGAAGGGATTCTTAACAGTGTCCAAGCAATATGGAAGAAATAAAATATTTGAAAAACAAAACTTCTAACCCCCATCAGGGGCAGATTATTCCTATAGCTCTTCAGATTTAAAGCAAGTCTTTTATTTTAAAATATTTTGTTATGCATACAAGATAACTTCACTTGATTAAAATTAATTCTACACAGATCAAATGAAGAAGTGCTAAAAGGTCCCTCAATTCAATTCAAACATGCCACTGTTGTAGAGATGATTTTATGCACTGTGTAGAGATTGTCTTTGTATTTTACAAACGTTGGTTTTTGAACTAGCAAAAAACTGATTTCAGGCTGGACTTTGATATTGTTAAGCATCGCTTGACCCAGTGTTTTATAAACATTCCATTCGCACCTTCTGATTGGTTTAACAAATTAATCAATGGAATAGAAACAAAGACCCAGATAAAACCCCAAGCAGCTATGAAAACTTAATCTTTGATAAAGAAGCTAAAACCATGCAGTGGAAAAAAGAAAGTAGAGCAATGGCTGACAGCTACTTTTGAAAAGATGTTGTCTGTTTAAGAAGAGAAAGAACAGGTTTTAGTTTTTTGTTAAATGATTCGTAAATATATACTCTACATATGTATATGACAGGAAAAAGAGAAGGAATGAAGGAAAAAAATCTCATTCTAAGCTGGGTGGCAGTGGCATGCAGATTTCTGAGTTCGAGACCAGCCTGGTCTAAGGGTGAATCCCAGGACAGCCAGGGATATACAGAGAAACCCTGTCTTGGGGAAAAAATAAGAAAGAAAGAAAGAAAGAAAGAAAGAAAGAAAGAAAGAAAGAAAGAAAGAAAGAAAAGAATAGAAAGAAAGAAGTCTCATTCTATGTCATTCTAAAGCTCCCTTCATGTATCAAAATAAACATAGATCATATAGCTTATATAAAGCCTAAGCCATTAACTTAAACAATACAAAAAATGTCCTTTTTTACTTTGATGATAAAATGTCTTCTGTATGAGACAATAAGCACAACCTATAACAGGAAACACTGATACATTCATGAAATGGATCTTGTCAAAATTAAAATGTCTATTATTCAAAAGAACAAAAAAGCTGTGCACTTGGATAAACTTTCAGAGCACACATCTAGTTATGGAGTTGTGTCCAGAAACATAGAGTTCTAGCCAGACATAGTGGTAAGAAAGGAATGCTCACCAGAAAGATCTGCAGACAGTTTGGAATGTCCTGCTCTGTCAGTAATTTACCAGCGCTAATCCAAGAACAGTATGTTGAAACCATGATGTACTATTGAAGCTTAGCTATTGGAAAGGATCAAGTTAAAAATAAGGAGCATACCAAGTATCAGTGATGAAAAAGAGACATTTATATACATTACTTATATAAATACTAAATGGCACAACTAGTTTTTGCAAGCTTGGTGATGTCTTAAGAGATGATTCACACACTCAAATTAAAGTTTATCATTTTATATAACAGATTTCTTTGCCTTCACAAAAACTTTCACTCTGATAGTTACAGAATTTTTATGTCGATTAACAATACCTAGAAAAAAAACAAATGGTTCACCATTCAATCAATGAGTAAATTCTCAGTACTACAGGCTCTCTAAAGAATGCCACTCATAATAGAAAAGAGCCTCTTGTTAATAGGCTATTGCTCTGAGGCATCTCCAAATAATTACATGCACTGAATCGAAAGGCTGTCCTCAAAATACAGTACAAACCACAGAATTTTGTTCATGCAAAATTTGATGCCATGCAAAATCATACATAATTACAAAAACAGAATGATAATTTCCTTGGGGAGTATGCCAGCAAAAGAGGCATTGGAGTTAAAGATTAAAAAATAATCTTCTGAGAAGAAAAAGTTGAAGGTAGAGAACTTGTTCATTATCATGTTTATACTGATGGGTAGAGAGGGATGTTCTTGTAAAAACATCAAATTATAGCAGCAGAGAAGTACAATTGTACTTTATCAAAGCTGTTGAAATTAAGAAGATATTAACAACCAACCAAGATAATACATACATGTTACAATTTTGAAAGCTAGTCACTCCAGGACTATCATCTTTCTTTGGTAAATTTGGGAGGGGAGGGAGGCTTGATGCCCCAGCATAGGGAGATGCTAGAGTGGTGAGGGAAGAGTGGGTGAGTGGGTGGAGGAGAACCCTCATAGAGACAAAGGGGAGGCAGGGAAGGAGAAATGATATGGGGAAATTGTAAAGGGGTGACCCAGAAGGAGGATATCATTTGAATTGTAAATGAATAAAATTATTTTTAAAAAGAGGAAGGATCAGAAAATATCTGTTATCCTAGGGTTCCTAAAGTGAGATGGAGGGTAGAAAAGGGTGAATCACCAGAAGCTGGAAGTCCAGCTAGCTCAGCAAAGAAAGTTGTGAAGAACAGGAAAACATGTCTCAAGCAAGGTGGCAGGTGAGTGACAACTGTCAAATTGTCCTCTGATACCTACATTCATGCAATAGAATGTGTGCATCTGCATTTACACACATACACATACAGTTTTTTTTCCTTTTTTTGTAATGGAGCTTACACCTACCAAATATTAAAGTCAAAGTGCAACAATAGACAAAAGGGGAAGGAAAATAAATAGTATCCGGGACAAACTATTCATTTTGAATCTCACTCAGAAATCTTGTTTACAAATGTGAGAGTCTATAGCTAAACTAAGCTGCAGCTCCTCAAGTTGGCATTTGCACCTGCAAAGCTTCTTTCACAAGATGGAAAGAACATTTATGTAATCTTAAAACCTGAGTCATTTCCTCAGATAATGGAGAGCCATGTACACACTGCTTTAATGGGGCAACTGAATGCATTAAGGAATTCTGTGTCTTGAGTCATCTGTATCTCTACCAAGAACATTAAAAATATCACAATGAAGAAGAGCATCAGAAGAAAACCTTTGGGCACCGATGATGCAGGGAACACTGAATAAATAGGGCATCTCCACAGGGATTTATATGCTGACAAATCTGCTCCCTGAGCTCCTATGAGAAGTATACAAGAGAAGGCTGGAACGTAGTGAAAAGTGATAAAACCAACTTCATATCTCCTACGATGATTTGTTCTATAAATGAGAACAGTTATATAATTGCAAGAGATGAAAACTCATTAAAGAGCCAATTGTAATACATTTTAAAAATTGTCTTAACCGGTGTGTATATGTGTGCATGTGTGTATGAATCTCTCTCTCTCTCTCTCTCTCTCTCTCTCTCTCTCTCTCTCTCTCTCTCTCTCTCTGTGTGTGTGTGTGTGTAGATGTGGATGTTAAGCATGTCACAACACATGTTCAGATCAGAGAAAACCCTTTGAGAGACTGCTTTACCTTGTCACTTTCTCTTGAGGTGATCTCTCAATATTTCTGCTGTCCTGATATATTTTCTAGGTTATCTGGCCCATAAGTTTCTAGGTGACCCTTATGTCTTACCTCCCATCCTTACCATAGGAATTCTGGAAAATACACGCCTCTGCACCTGCATTTTGATGTGAGTTTTGGGAATCAAACAATTCGATGTAAGGCTTACACCTCTAGTAATTTTGCCTATTGAGCATTCTCATGGAACACCTGGTACTATTTTTTTTTGATTAATATGTCTTTGTGTAACAGTTGCACAACATTTTAATCTGACTGAAATAGGTTAGGAAAGTGGGAACTCTGTCTATTGAAGGGTTTAATGGTTTCTGTGGTTTAAAAGCATAGTAAAATACAAGTATTATCAGAACAATGAGGAAGCTGATACATCAGAACTGCAGTCAATTAAAAGTCTTTCCAGGAACTGTTATATAAAGTAAAAAGATTTCAAAGAAAAACTAAAATATCAGCCAAAGCTATGATAGCTCAGTGATTTGGGATTTAAGTATTGGAGCCTGAAGAATTCTCTGCTATTAGTTTTGATTTGTACATTTTATTTATAAAAACAGAGAGGTGGGGTTACACAAAGTTGGGTGGGTAAGGAAGTAGGAGGCATCTAGGAGCAGCTAGGAGAGAGGAATTATGATCAAAATATATTGTGTGAACTTTATTCAATAAATACAAATTAATATCAAACAAACAAGAAAAAATGAAAATTAGCTAGAAGTGAAGTGTGTGCCTGTAGTCCACGAACTTAAGAGGCAAAGCAGCATAATCCTGAAAGTAAGGCTAATCTGGGATGTACAGTGAGGCCTGAGTGTGAGGCTGATGGGGTCGTACAATAAGGCCTTACTACCTAAGAACTAATGGATCATATTCTTCACAGAATAACTAAACATGATGTGCATGAAGTTAGGCAAGACCTGAAATTAAGAGAGGACTAGAAATAGGTGTAGTGAAGCTTGAAATACATACACACACATACAATACACATACATGCATATATACATACATCTTGAGGGGGAAAATACAGATTTTAATTTGCAAAACTTGTTTGAAAACCTGATTTTGATTTCTATATTTAGACCTGTATTTTCTAACGCAGGGACAACTAAGCGTTGCTTTATTTATTTAATTTTCTATATGCAAAGAATATATCAAATGATCTTTGTATGGATAGAACAGAAGGAAGCCGTCACTGTGAAGTCTTCCCCCAAAAGATTTTAGAAGCAGATATTCACTCTGTCTGATCATACTTGTGTAGGTTAGGCGTTAGGTTTGCTGGAGTTTTCTTAAATGTGTGGAATACTATACTCATGTGTGATTTATCAGTTACGGAGAGCTACCTGACAAACTAGTGGGACAAACAGGAAATTATAAATCCTAAACATTAATGTTATCTCAACTCACCTAGCTAGTACTGACAGTCAGCAACTAAGACAGTGACAAAACTCCCTAAGAATAAAAAGGAAAAAAATGAGTTACCATTTTCGGGCATTCTGTTTAACTTCACATGTATTGCAAGAAGAGACCAAGAAGATACAATACCATGTTTTAACAAAATGCTTACAAATGTGAAAATTTTCTACATAAATAAACCCATCATTAAACCACCCCACACTTTATTTTTCTTTCTTTGAGAGGTGTGATGAGAACAGCATTACTCCTAAAGAATATGGAGTACTTGTAAGATACATGAATAGAATTCAAAAGTCTTCGATAAATAAATATTATTTCTAATTACAGAGATCCTCAGTTATGAAAGAAAGACAGGATATCAATAATGCAAGTGGTTCCTGACATTTAGTTAGCTTTATCACACCTTAACTTTTGTCCTAAGAGCTTTGTATAAGACAGCTCTTTTAATATATTCATGACTCTCTATAATAGTAATTTTACAAACAAGTAATCATGTACATTAAACTCATACATGTAAGTCATGCTCTAAATCCTCAGCTCCTTCAATCTTTTTAAACAGAAGAAACAGAAACACTAAAATTCATAATCTGAATTATCAATGACATTAGCTTTGTAAAAATGACATTAAAATTTGAGAAAAACGTGTTTTCATGAAAGAGAATATGTAGTATTAAATATTTATTAAGTAATTCACAAATTATTAATCTTTTCATTGGCATAATATCTTATAGTAGAAATAAACTAGGTGTCATCTGCCATGGTTTTGCAATCATTCATCATGGGAGTTCTTTACCCAAACTAAAATTATCATTATCCTGAATATTTAAAAAAACTTTTGCTTATTTTATGAATATGTATACATACCCCAGCATATGTATATGTGCATTATGTGTGCAGAGATGCCCAAGGAAGACAGAAGAAGACATTAGAACTCTTGGACCTGTATTGACATATAGTTTTAAGACACCGTACAGGCCCTGTGAATTGAATTTGAGTCACTCTGAAGGGCAGCCAGTGCTTTCAGCCACTGAGCCATCTTTCCACCTAACAGCCTCAATTTTACAAATGAAAAGAAGAAGAAAAATCATGGAAACTCTCTATGACAGATTTTTGCTATCTGTGAATACACTCAGACATTAGTATGGCCTGTAAAAAGAATGAGTTTGAGAATTAAGGCATCATTATTTATTTAACAAGGGCTTCATGATACAAGACCAAGGTTAGCATGACTTTATTTCATTCAAGAATTTCTATACTAATGGCCCAGCTCACCCCAGGCTGGCTACTCTTGAAGTTAGCACTAGTATATACTGTTTACTATATATGGTCATCATTACTATTATTTTAAAGGCATAGTAACATTGAAGCTTAGAGAGGCTACAAAAGCCAAACAGCAAGTGGGATAAAACAGAAGCCCCAAGCTCTAAAGAAGAACTTGACAATCTTATTTTCTGAACCATATAGTGGTTCTTTTACTAAAGGAGAAGGAAGGCAGTATGACATAGTACATCTGTGTTTTTGTTTCGCTTTGAGTGACTGATAAAAATTCATCTCTGAAAATTCAGAAAAAAAAAAAACAATATTGATTGTTAACTAGAAAAATATAATTTTGTGAAACTACATCCAGGCTGAAATAATGGAAGTTTCTGTTATTACCCTTCATTCTAATGTCTTCTTTTTCAGGTTCACCCAATGGAAAGACCTACATATGAATCAAGACTGGCTACATTATAATTAAAATATTTGTGGTGAATTGCAAGTACATCATTTAAAAGCAAGAATGACACAGAGTCATCCTTAAATACTGACTACATTTTCCAATGTTGTAAGATGATCATTGGTCCAACAGACACACATATAGAACATTTTTATATTGCATTTTATATTGTTACTTTCTCAGGGGACAATAGTCATAAATAAAGTGACCCATGGATTCCTGTGAGACATACTAGATCTTCATGCTCAGCCATTTCAGCCAGAGAACACTTGCAAACATTATTCTGTTGTTGCATATTCTGTAATGCTGAGAGATTTGCATTTGTCAGTGGGTCTACACACAAATGGCATATGTTCCTTGCAGATCAAGTGACCTTTTGAGCCCCAAGAGCATGCAGGGCATACCACACAACATCATCTCCACTCATTGATTGCCTCCCCATTTGTGTCTGCCCTTTTCACTGTGTGTGTTTAAAGCACTCTGGCAAAGGTTAAGAATGACTTCAAAATTGCTAAAATTGATGGACATTTTTCTGTTCTTATCTTACTTGACTGCTCTGAAAAGACCTGAACTCTAAATATCAGTATCCTCACAGGACTCAGTGTGACCTTCTTAACTTCTGTAAGTGACCTTGTTTATCCCATTGACTTCAAGCACCACATAATAAATGTCAATTGGAATCTGAATCCTGAGCAGTAAGCCCAAGCAATTTATAACTCCCAGCGCAAGACATTGTAAAAGTCCAAACTTTCTACAGAAACATGATTCTCAGTGACATGATTCTCATCCACCATGCAACTGAGTGTTCCTTTCCACCACTAACTGTTGTGGATAGCCCTGGGGCTAATTATATTGGATGTTAGTTCCATTCTCCTGTGAGGGGCTGTGAACAAGGAATGAGTCAGCACTCAGGTCATTTCCTGTAAACCTTAATTAATAAAATAAAGGTGGGAGCTGGTGATCCGGCAGAGAAGGAGAGGAAGGTGGAGCTGAAGGTGGGAGAGAAGGAGAGAGAGAAAGGACAATTGAGAAAGAGGTGGAAAGAAAGTGGAGCAGAAGCACATGGCCTAGAGAAACTGCAAGTTATAAAGGGTCTCATAGATGGGGAAGATGATAGTGTAGTGGTAGATCCGCCCAATCTAGGCATACAGCTTGTATTCATATTAAATGAGTTGTGTTTTCATTGCTGGACCACATTTGGGTTGGAGATTTACCACAGCAAATAACTGCTATCAATGGAGAGGTACTTGCTTACATATCTCTTAGTCTATGATTCAAGCCTATACTCATGAAGCCTCATGAAGATACCATCCTCTTGGAATTCTCTGATCTTTAGTGAAAACTTGTTCTAGTTACAAATTGTCCTCAATTTGTAAACTGTTCTAAATGTTCCTCATCACATGCTCTTGGGGACATATACCAGCCACATACTGAAATATATGTCTAAGATTGCTACTCAGCTTGCCTCCTCCCAAATGCACCAATTAAGCAAACAAAGACAAAGGCTGGAAGGACTTTCTTGGTTACTTTTACTATGTAGTTTAATATTATGTAGAGATATTGAATAATTTAAAACCCTTTAATATGCTTAATATTAACACTGATACTGGACCCATAAATAATTATATGTACACGTCAATCATGTAATTTGTAAAGTATCTAGTTTAATTACAAAAGCATAATATGTAAGACTAGTCTATTACAAACACTTTTTCTTTTATTGTTTTCTTTACAACTACTTCTCTTTGCTGTATAAATTTGACTTTTATAGGAAAAGTGTTCATGATTGCCCTCCCATTAATAGCAACCATCTAACAATGTTACATTTCTTTACAGATTTCTTGCAAATTTCAACTGATTCCTGGGACGCATTCATCTTCTATACATGTTGAAGTTTTGTATTCCTTAAAAGGTCTCAGAAAATTCTCTCACCTTCTATTATTTTTTTTTAACATAGGGTTTACAGAAGTAAAGTGTTAATGATCATTCAAAATGAAAAATTTCTAATATCTCCTTTAGAACCATGGTTTTGATAACCAGAGATGCAAAATCTGGCATCATCAACAACAAGCAAGTTTCCACCATCCCATCTCTGCAAGGCCAGTTAATGAGAGAAGGAGCAGTGAGAAGCAAAGGAGGTTTATTCAACATGGCTGCATTGAGAAGAGAAAATACCTCCAGTGACACCTAAATCTATCTCTAAAGTCAAGTCTAGATTTAGGGTCTTGACATAAAGGCTTGGGTTTTATTACAGGCAAGAGTATACATAGTGAAGCAGTCTGGGTCAAGATGGGGTCTAGTCCATCATTGTGTTTGTTCTAGACTGTCATTCATTGTGCTCTGTTAAGTCACAATTGCCTGAAATATCTACCTGGCAGACAAATTACCACTCTCCTTAGCACCATGATCCATCCTCTTCCCTCTTTATCATGAGATTCCTTGGGAAGTTGCAGTTTCTCAGAATCCATTTTCTCCATTTCTAAACCAATAGTCTATACCAGGGGTATTTCTCTATGACCACATTCACTACATTCCTTAGAGTGTCATTAATTGCCAATCCATATTCTTTGAGTATTCAGCCAAAGATCAAGTCTTTTTGCACTGCTGGATGAATCGAGAATGCGCAAAAATTATGATCTCATTCAAAATAAGGTGAGGTAAACAATGGAGTTTTAGAAAATACTTATTCCAAATTCTACACAGAAACATTTTACTCGATGCAGTTTAGATCATGGGCCTGGTATTCAAGAGTCCCCTTTCCATGAAACAATTTTGGATTCCAGAGCTAAGGGATTCATGCTTAATCAAAGTATTTGAATGTAGAGAGAATATCTTGTGTATTGTATGGATGTATCACCAGTCAATTTAAAAGCCTTTGGCTTATGTCTTAGGCAGGAATGAGAGTTGGGATACTCAGGAGGAAAAAAAAATCTGGAATAGAGTCAAATGGGAGATTTCCCTGGTAAGATGTAACAAGACAGACACATGGTATCTGAGAAAGAGTAACCACCCATGTGGCAAAACGCAGATTTAAATAAATGGTATATTTTAACTTGTGATCTAGTCAGGGAGAGCCTAGCTATATGGCCAAGGTATCTGCAAATATATTTTGATTCTAAGTCTTATTTCTCGGGGCATGGAGCAAGGAGGCAGAAACAGGCTCAACTTCTACACTTGAGAATAACCACATATATCTTGGAGGTATTTTTTTTAATAGAAGCAATATCTTAGATTTGAAAGTGTTGTACTTACCTGGCACAAATATACCATGGTGGAAAGTGTCATATTAATTTATGGGCTGAAACAATTTTAAAAGAAAGTACTTCCAAAAAAGGAAAACATCATCTTCTTATTAAAGGATTTCTGGTACAATTAAAGCTACCTTTGTCTTTCACAATTTTAGTTTCCATATATTTCAACATTCAGTAACATTCTGAATATGGTTTCTGTAAAGTCCATCATCCACTCATCTATGTGATCATTTGTTGATGAATTCATTTATTCAATCATGTAGACGTTTCACACTTACTGTCTGCCAGAAGCCAAGGTCCATACTAGGGGGGCTCTTGATTGACACAAGCAAATTGCTAACACTAAAATGAGACTGTCTTATGACCCAAATTTTGTAGGTTTCAAAATTTTTATTCATTTATGAATGCCTCTGTGAATATAACACCCAACCAGGAAGTTTCCTACATTTAACTGTTTCAACCATTACTGTTGGTCCCCTTTCCTAGGGCAGACACAACCAGGGGTTTATATGAGTCCTTGCTCAGCTCCTTATTCTCTGTATTTCTTTCCTTCCTTCCTCTTCTCCTAGTCTCTCCCTCTCACTTACCTCCTCCCCTCTTCAGAGAAGGGGAGGCCTCCCATCCATATCAATATGCCTTGGCATATTAAGTTACAGTAGGACTAGACACATCTTCACCTATTGAAGATAGACAAGGCAGTTCAGTTCCAGGAAAGGGATCCACATGCAGGCAACAGAGTCAGAGATAGCCCTTCCTTCTGCTCTTAGAGGTCCCACATGAAGACCCAGGTGTACAATTATTACATATGTGCAGAGGGCTTAGTTCCATCTCATGCATACTCTCTAGTAGGTGGTTCAGTCTCTGTGAGCTCCTTTGGGTCCAGGTTTCATGATTCCTTAGGTTCTTGTGGTGTCCTTGACATCTCTGGATCCTTCAACCCTTCCTTTCCCTCTACCACAGGATTCCATGAGCTCTGCCTAATGTTTAAGTATGATTCTCTGCATCTGTTTCCATCAGTCGCAGGGGTGAAAATTCTCAGATGACAGTTATGCTTGGTTCCTAACCATGCACATTTTCTGGTTGAGACAAATTGTGGGTCAAATGTTTGCAGCAAGGACTTTATCCTCATCCCTTCATTCCAAGTCTTGACTGGTTATAGGAGATGGCCTTGTCAGATTCCATAACCCCCATTGCTAGAAGTGTTAGCTAATGTCACTATCAGGGTGACTATGTATTTCTTTTTGCATGTCTTCAGCTCTGCTATGGAAAAACTACAGATTGATGAAGTGTGTGATAGTGGGGGCATTGCTATGACTGAATTATTCAGTCTACTTCCATTTTGGCATAAGGACCCCTACTTATATTCACTGCATAGTCTTTCTATTGAAGCTATGTGTTAAAGACATTTCATGCATATTAAAAAGAGATGTTTAGGAACTAGATACCATTAAGCCTAAAAACTCAAAACATGATCTTTGCAATTCTCCCTTCTCTTTCACACATATATGTATAACACACACACACACACACACACACACACACACACACATAAATGCACACACTTCCTTTTTCTGTCTTTGTATTTTATTCCTTTTCTTTAAAAAGATAGGTTCCAGCTCTGTATTCAATAGGGCAATCTCAATGTCAAGGTACTCTTTCTCTAGCCTGAGTGTGAGTCTGGGTGCCTGGACACCTAACCTACACATAGCATTACATTTATTGGAAAAATGTACAAATAACATAGTCTCTTTGAAAGCTAACACAGGAACCAAGTAAACCATTACAGGATTAATTCATTGTTTCTTTCAACTTGATAAATTTAAGTTTTATAAGTTTTAAGTATATCTATAATACATATATTTAAATCCATGACAGAGTAATAACTTCTTCCAGATGAAAAGATTTTTGACACAACAAATATATCAACATTTCAAAAACATGTACTATGCATGTTTCTAAAAAATTAAAGATGATCTTGAAATAAGCATATTCTTTGTATGTGCATAATGATTATAATTGCTTTATACTCTCTAATCTCCACATAGTAAAATAATCGAGTTTCAGCCAGTAACTTACTTCTTTACAGACTTGATAAATACAATGTGTATGAGTATTACCACATGATAAATGACATCTTTTTTTATTCATGAAGTTGGATGCCAGGCCTAGCTGAAAAATGGTTATCATATTCAATGTATTTATTCCAAGCCTTGTTAAAACTACCACATTTGCTAGAGAGGGATAAAATAACAACTACTTCTCTATATTTTATGGATTAAAACAGCAGGAAATAATGGCTTTAAATTTTCTATGCATACTGGTTTATTAAAAACCACACAACAAGCAATGTACTTGATTAAAGATTTATGGAAGATACATTGAACTATATTCTAGGTAAATGTCATGATTTCATGGGAGACTGCTCATACGTTGGAAATTTTCTGACAACATCCATCATATACAGAAGGGTAAGTTCTAGGTAGAGTAAAACTACAGTCATGAAAAATAAATGTAACACAGGAGCAAACTGAGTATGCCAATATGCCCAGAATACAAAAGTGTAACTGTATTTTTGATATACTGGTTGCAAATTAAGAGAGTCATATGAAAGGATGAATTAATGAGGCTCAAAAGTTTCAGATCTTAAATCTATTAGCTACTCCCAAGTTTAAAATAAAAAAAAATTAAAACACTATTCAAGTTTGTCCAATAGAATTAATGACAAGATAATACCACACAGCATGCTTTCTAGACAATGCTGATAACAATATAGCCACCTGTTACATGGCATGGCATGCATTTAAGTCATATGAAAATTAGCATTGTCTAAGAACTCAATTGTTAAGATGCACTAGCTCTTTTCAGGTGCTCAGCATTCATATGATAAGTGACAGTTGTATGAATGCTGTGAAAACATTTCTTTCCATTCAGTTAGTGCTGGTGGACAGCAATATCCCTGAAGAATCAAGACCATAAAATGAAATCGTGACTATAACCTGAAGAAAAAGTCTAGATGCCTAAAGTCTTCTAAAACTGAGAAAAAAGTAGCATAAAAAGCATGTGCATTTTCTGGCTAAATACATATTCCAATGAGAGGTTATTACATTTAAATGTCAAAATATTCAGAAGATATATAATGTTATTAAAATTAATGAATAGAGAAAGAAATCAGTTAACAGTGTGAATTTAACAGTCCTTGGGATACTTATGGTGTAATCATCCCATCTGAAGTGTAATTATAAAGTCAGTTAGTTCATTGAGGAAGGTCCAGTGTCAGTGGCCTGATGAAACAGTCCTTTGCCCTTACATTACTAAATAAATGCTTAGGACTATAACTCTAAAAAAGGAACCAGAAATGGTTTGGCCTCTCCACTGACCCTAACAGATGAGAAGTTCTGAGTTGGAGGCCTAAGGCTATCTTTCCAAGCTTAGAATGAATCTAATGAGTGAAAGCTTGAATGGGACTTCTTTATTGGAAAGCTTGTTCAACTCTGCAGTCAGCCACCACAGCTGAACTGGAGTATTTAGAAGGAATCATACTATAGATTAGCATTTTCCTAATGTTTTAGACTCACCAAATCATAAATTTGATGCAATGGTACACAGAAGGCAATTGTTGTTTCTGGGAACATGCTTACTCCAAACACACAACCTTACTACATTACTGGTCATAACATTTTAGCAGAGTAAGATACCCTATTCTCCTCCTCTCGAATGGTGACGGAAAATTCAGTATTAAGACTAGAAATAATGTATCATGATATATACCCAAATAGTTTTGAGCCAGGTTAACATGGCTTAGTCTGATGTAACATGCTTATCAGTGTTAGATGAGGAATGAAGTCATACAATCTACAAAGCTTTTCTATAAAAGGCCAAATGGTTCATATTATAGGTTTGGAACTATGTGGTCTCCTGAATTATTCAACTGTGTCACCAAATAGAGACATGACAACAGTGCATGGTCAGTTATATCCCAATAAAGATGACCACTGTGGAAAAAATAGAGACAAAAATGATGCATGATCAAAGAAGAACACAATTTCTAGTTATAGTGGATATGTAAGTTGGGATTGCCATTCTGAGGAAAACTCTACTGATATTTCCAAAGAAATAGATGATGGAACTGCCACTTAGCCCAGCAATCTCTACTCTTGATACATAATAGAAAGGGAAAATAGAATAGATACTGATGGATGGACTAGAAGAGGGACTGGAACAGGAGGATGGATGAGACAGAAGAAGTAGTGGAGGAAACACAAGCAGTGACAGCTAAAACAAGTGGCCATTGTGTGTGTGTGTGGGGGGAAGAGGTAGAGTAGAAACCTAATAGAGTAGATGTTCTCTAAAGTACATACACAAATGAAGACCATATAAATGAAATCAACAAATAATGGGAGAGATGGAGCCTCAACTAGACATCTCACATCACCAAAGGGATCTTTAGAGTTCTGGGAGTAGGTTGTATCTGGGTGAGTTTTTGGCCAAAGGGGCTTCCTAGAAACCCACAAACATGTCTGGCTACTGCCAATGCTATTGTTTGCTCTTAACAAAATGAGCATAAGTCCCTACTGCTTAGGATAACACCTACACAATTCACTGGACAGAGAGAGAGGCAGACCCGTTGTCCACCTGCAGCCGTTAGCCACGTGTTGACTAGTGATGATAGTCCTGTAAATTCCACTGCACAATGCCCAGATAGGAAGGCAAACAGCAACCCAGCAGCAAACCCTTTGCTGCACAGTGATGATCTGCGTGAAAGCTGCTATAATGTCATAATGGTACAAAGCTTGTGGGCCTAACCAACCACTATCTGATTAGATTTAGACCTCAATCCTTAAGATAGAACCCATTGCTGAAGAAATTAAAACTAGGTAGGCCAGCCATCAAGGGGAAAACCACCCGCTACTGTTCTATGAAAGGAATCCAGCAATAAAGTAACTCCTAATGACATCTGCTATACTTATGGATGAGTGCCTTGCGCAGCCATCATCAGAGAAGCTTCTTCCTGCAGTAGGTGGGATCAAGTATAAGGGCCCGCATCTGGTGAATGTGCGGAGATAGAGTTCAAAATGGGCTAGCTCTCCATGAAATGATTTCCCGAAGGTTTCAGACACCATGTAAAAAAGGAGATGGAAGGGTTATAAGAGCCAGAGGGTTTCGAAGACACCAAGGAAGCAAGGTCCTCTAGCATATTAGGACCTAGGCGCATATAAACTCACCGTGGCAGTTTCCAGAGAACCTGCATGGGTTTAATCCAGATGAGGTCCCATTTGAGAGGATAAGTGAACACAATTTCTGATCCTTATTTCAGAAGATATTTCCAACTGATAAATGCTCACAAAATAAAAATTAGTTTTCTTCAACTGAGTTTCAATGCGATACAAACCATTGTTGTGCCTCAGATACACAAAAAATAAAAATAGGTCCTCATAGTTTAGCAGTGCTTCCTGCTATCCATAGTTTGACTGACCTTGGTAGTTTTTGTTATTTCTTAAAACAATGGAATTTTCAGCATTTTGAAATATAATTTTCTTTTTGCCTGTTAGATGCCTGGCATTTAAAATAGCCACTATGAGGAGAAGTTGTTTCAACATTAAAATTTCACGGCATTTTTTTTTTTATACCAACAGTGTTGGCTCATGTTTTTTTTTCTTAAATATTTTTTATTAGATATTTTCTTTATTTACATGTAAATTTCTTCATTCCCAGTTTCCCCTCCAAAAGACAAAGAAACAAACAAAAACAACAAAAACAAACCCCTGTTGCCTCCCCCCTCCCCATGCCTGCCACCCCACCCTCTCCCACTTATTGGCCCTGGCATTCCCCTACACTGGGGCACAGAACCTTCACATGTTCTTTAGAAGTCATGTAGGATAGCAATTATAGCTTTACAAGCCAACAGAAATTAAAAGCATAACTTTCCTTGAAAATAAGAGTGGGTGTATCCAATCTAAAGGGCCTAAATCCAGCCAATTGATTAATACCCTTATTTTATACATACATAATATCACGATCTTTCCTGAGTTTCTCAAACCAGTTTTTCCATTATTCTTGATTTTTCAGTTCTGTAATTGTTAAACATAAACCCCAAGAACTGCCACTTTATAAATTTACATTTAGGGTTTAAAAGGCTTTTTAGGATCTGAGCACATAGCTTCATGTTGCTCAAATTAAATGAGCATTCTTTTCTATTAAGTGGTTTAATCATCTACAAAAGTTCACCTGTCATCTTAGTATGACCATAGAAGCTGTGCTGTTGTGTGCGACCAATTTGCTGCAGTATTCACTCAGTCCATGTCAGACTTGTATGCTGAGCTTACCATGGTGCAGAAGCCATGACTGATTCTTATGTTCTGAACGACACTTGCAGACTAAGCTACAGCACTCAAGGACCTACATTCTTGCAAAGCCTGCATGCATAAACATTATCATCCACTTTTTTTTCCAGCTATGCAGGTTATCTGGAGAGGTTTCAATTACCCTATAGTTGACACCAATTTTCAACACTTGAGTCCTTGGACTGCATTTGCCCTTTCCACCAACCAGATAGTTTATGGAGTCAGTGTTACTCTGTAATGAAAACAGTCAATAAGTGTCATTTGGTGCATTTCAAGGGAATCATATTTCAGGGGAAAATCATACAATCAAATGTTATTGATGATAAAATTCTTGCTATTTGTAAAATAAAACAATAAATTTGTGCTTATAATTCTTTTAAAAATGCTTTTAGTTCTATGACTAGTTCAGAGGCAGATGAATACGTGATTCTAAAATGCGTGCTTATATTGAATTTTCACTTAATCCCGAAATAGCATTCTGTTGCCAAACAATAGAAATAATAGAATAACTGAAGCTTGTCAAGTGCATCTAGGAGGTTGATTAAACCCAGAAATGGTTCTGTGTGAAATTGACTGTGAACTAGAATTTATGAACCCATTATGTTCCACAGATACAACCTATATAGAGTACTCCCTCAAGAAAAACACGAGACTAGGAGACAAGACACAAAAACAAATATGTGTTGCTCTTATAATAAAGGTTTAATAGGAACAAGTGTCAGTGTGCATCTCTAATGTTCTATCTTATCAAACTGCCCATGATCTTTTCCAGAAAGAGTGTAAAATTGGTTACTTAAAATGATTGTTGTGTGGTGTATGAAACGGCCACTGACAGGTCCTGAGTGACTGTAGGTAATGCGCTCTAGATTTGCAAATACAATGTTATTTTTTTTATTCTGAAGCAAATAATACTGGAATCAATTTGCTTGATATTTTACTATGGAAAAGAATTTGAGAACATTGTACTTTGGAACATTTAATTTCAGATTCTATTACTTTTCATAAACAACCTAACCAGAATTTTCAGAAAAAGTTTCCCTGAATGCCAGTGAAAAGTACAGTGCAAATATGCATATATGCATTATATATATATATATATATATATATATATATATATGACTTTATAAAGATGACTTTATGATGTTGAGTTAATATTTCCTTCATCGTTTATATAACCTGACACATCTGGGGAGAATACAGAGATTCCAAAGGCTACTGTATCCCACCCCATCTCCTAAATATCGACTCAGTCCACAATGTTGTCATGCAGGACTCTACTCAATAAAACACGCCCTTCATCAAAGCTCAGCCATGCTGGCTGGTCAGAACATGACAAGGTCATTGACTCTTAAGCCATTATAGTAACATGAGGTAAATCAAACCATTCATGGAGTGGTAATCAAGCATAACATTGCATAGCAGTGGGCAATGAATCCATCTCTGAGGAATGAGTGTTCTGCTGCTCCTCCTGATGTCAGTTCCTCATCTTGACTTTGTAAGTGAGATTTCACCTTGCAACTACTATAGAGCTTGAGTCCACTTTACTATTCAAATATACATGTAGTCTGGATGCAAATAAATAGAAAAACAAATCAAACTCCACAGCCAATTGATCTTAATTTGTAACTATATAAGCTAAAATGTGAAAAACATCCCCTTTAATATGACTTTCTTTTTACATTTCTCAAAAGCTGTAGGGTTTCGTAGTTTTTGTTAAGAAACATTTTTAGCTCTAACTTTTTTTTCTTCTTGGATTTTTTTCATAGATATTTTCTTTATTTACATTCCAAATGTTATCCCCTTTCCTGGTTTCCCCTCCCCAAACCCCCATTTCCTCCCCTTTACCCTGCTCACCAACCCACCCACTCCTGCTTCCTGGCCCTGGCATTTCCTTACACTCGGGCATCAAGCCTTCACAGGACCAAGGGCTTCTCCTCCCATTGATGACCAACAAGGCCATCTTCTTCTACACATGCAGCTGGAACCAGGGGTCCAGTTCTTTGGTTGGTGGTTTAGTCCCTGGGAGCTCTGGGAGTACTGGTTTGTTCATATTGTTGTTCCCCCTATGGGGCTACAAACCCCTTCAGCTCCTTGGGTCCTTTCTCTAACTCCTTCATTGGAACCCTGTGCTCAGTCCAATGGATGGCTGTGAGCCTCTACTTCTGTATTAGTCGGGCACTGGCAGAGCCTCTTAGGAGACAGCTATATCAGGCTCCTGTCATCCAGGAATTTGAAGAGAAGTGGTGGTCTTACCTGTGCTTGCAGGTGTGTGGGAATTCCTGGTGACCAGCTCTATCATGGCCTTATTTGTGTATGTAGATTTGTGACACAGAATCAGATCTGGGTGCAGATGGAGGAAGACTCCTGTCCCAGGCAGCCCCTTTGTTCCTATATCCTGAGGGTTCTGGGCAGTTCCTCTGAGCAGCACTGGTGATTCTTACTGCACTCACTAGCTTGTCCGTGCTCCTTGGAGGCTCACTCCCTCTGGACACTATTTGAGTATGGAGCCCTGTGGCAGAAGATCTGCTATAGGCAGAGATAGAAATCTGAAGGCTCACTTTTCTAGCTTTAACCAGTCTCCTATATGTGAGCTTTTGAGACAAGAAAGATGAAATAAAAATTCGAGATCTTGATTCCTAGAAAAGTCTACAGTAAGTATTTATATGTAGTAGTTGGCATGCATGTGGCAGAAGAGAGGTGGGAGGTAAATCATGAGCTCACATAAAATTGCAAACCTTATGTTTTAGATTAGATGATTATATAGATTAGATGACAGTTCTAGCAATACCATAGGCAATCTTCTTGTGGAAGATTAGTAGATGTTTGAACAGTTGGGAAACTATAATGGTAGGCATGAAATGATTTGAAAAAAAATGGGATTATCAAAATTAACTGAAGTCAGGGTAAATGATCAGGGGTTATTAAAAGAAATCAAGAAATCTCATTATCCAGGTACATGGGCTCATATCCGTAATTCAAAGTACTTGGGAGTCTAAGGACAGGGGACTGCCATTAGTTGGAGACCAGCCTGTGTTACAGCAAATAACTTCTAAGATAGCCTTAGCTGACATGAGACCCTACTTGATATATACATATATATGTATATATGTATATATGTATATATATAAATATAGTGTCTGTATCTATCTATATACATATATATTATATGTATAAAACCTATTGTAAATATATACCATATATAAATATTACATGTATTATATGCACAAAAGCTAAAATGAAAATGGCATAGCATAGGGACTTGAATATGTGATAGTAGAATGTATGTTTAAAGGTAAAATGAGAAAGTGAGAATAGAGCACTAGGCAGGGACTAGATGTGTATTTTCTCTGTACAACAGGTAAAGTTTAAAGTGTATTTTGACTACATGAGAAATACGTGTAGGTAAGATGATATTGACAAATAACAGAAGTAAAAGCAGACTTTTATCTTTATCCTTGATCCTTTAACCTTTATCATCTGTATAGACAAGGCTGATGTTTTTAGGTTTAGAACTGGCTGCTGATAAGAGATCAGGCTTATAACTGCAATTTTAACAGTAAAGTAGGTGACAGCCAGCAACACATGTGACTCCTCATTTTCTTCTATTTTGTGCAATAAACTGTCTTTTCACAACATTCTTTCACTATAACTGAAAAATATAAAATCCCAGTTCCTATAATTGAAGAATTAAAACCTTCATCTCTCTCTCTC
>NW_022196896.1:60120957-60149329 GCF_008632895.1 Mastomys coucha | reverse complement strand
CTCTCTCTCTCACTCTGTCTCTGTCTCTCTCTTAGACACACACACACACACACACACCATGAATACATATATGTATACATACATATATACATGCCCTTATACACTGAAGCATCTATCTCCAACACGAATAACTTTATAGTAATTTTCTATAAGTGTGAAATTCATCTAAACATCATATCCTCTTTTTTAGTATATGTTCTGTCTCAAGGACATGCTGGACTTGCAGTTATTGTAAATCTGTGTATTTGTTCTGGTGCTGATCATGTTAATGCATGCTGATGTGACCCTGCATTCAGATATTAAATGAGAGTAAAAGTGGAGGAGATCACTTCTCAATCAAACATATTGCTTCTAAGTCATGTTTCCTAGGATGGCTTTTTCTATACCTACAATTGACTCTCTCTAGTGTTTTAAACAAATATTATACACAGGGGACAGATTCCAAATAAATCTAACATAGTTCTTGAAACATAATTCTTCAAAAGGAGAAAAAATTCTGACCATCACTAGTTTCATGGGTTTCAACAACTAACCAGTGTCCTCTGCAGTCATACCTCTGTTTTCTCTCATCTCACTGAAAACTGCAGGAATGACAGAGTGAAGAGTATTGATGCAAGCAAGCCGCTAACCTGGGGAGAGATTGTAAAACACCAGTGAGCACATAGAGCAGGGTGTTTGCTTATCAAGGTCGCAAGATGTATCAGCTAATGTCCATTTTTAGCTTGACAGGATTTGGAATTACCTAAAAGGTACACCTCTGTCTGTGTCTGAGAACACTTACAGAGAGTAATAACTGACAAACCGTCCATGTGGGTATCACCCTACAATCAGCTGTAGTCTGGACTGGTCAGAAAGATGAAAAGGAGAAATGAGTGGACCATTAGTACTCATCTCTGACTCTGTTTCCAACTATAAATAGACAGTAACTGTGGGCCTGTGTACCAGAGGCTTTCCACGGAGATCTCTGGCCTGGCCTGGTGTGAGAGTTCTGGTGAAGGGAAGCAAGCATGGGGGAGGAGAAATCCCTTCAGCCACTTCTGCTGCTGCAATTGGCTTCACCTCCATCTCTGACATGCCTTCCAGGTCACTCAGTTACTCCACGCCGCCCTGCACTGATTGGGTAGGACTGGGCCAAAGAAAGGCCATTTAGCCAATAAGGAATGAGGTGCAACTTCAGGCCCCATTTCAGTAGAACAGATCTCTTCCCAAGTGTTACAGCTCTTAGAATAAAAGACTCGGGCTACAGATTAGTTTTAGCACCCCTTTAATTTCCTGGATAGGATTTATATACAGTTTTTGTGATGATTCAGGGTTCAACAGCAGGTACCTCTCATTGGTTTGGACTGAGATCTTATTTGCAGGTAGGAAGGCTGCTAATATGTGACCAGTATCACACACCTCTCCTGTGGGGGCTGTGGGGGACTGTGGGGGACTGTGTGGGCTGTGGAGGCTGTCGGAAGCTGTGGGGGCTGTGACTGTAACAAGAGCCAGGGAGGGGCCCAGAAGGTATGGTTGAACACCTTATGTCCCATGCAGGTGAAAATGACCACACACTTGGTCTCCGGGGTTCCAGACCTCTTTCTTGACCTGGACCAGGTTGCCTGCACAGCCTACCACCCCACAAGTAACCACTTGTTTGAAACCTTTGTGTTTTCAGGTCATCATTAACATGATGGGGAGTGTGTATAAAAATAAGCCATTCCTTTCTCAAGTTGCTTTTGTGATTGCAAAGAGAAAATTAATGAATAAACAAGTCTAGGCAGAAAGAAGAGAACATTAAATAATATGAAATAATTCTGCCTTCTTAATAACTTGTTATTTTACATGCATTTTAATGTATTTTTAATCTGAATGTCTATTCATTCTTATTCCCCGGAGATACAACTGCATGGCCTTCCAGCTCCAAAGAAACTCTTACATGGATTTCACTGACACACTTCAAGGCCCATAAACATGATTAGCTCTTGCCAACACAAAAACAGTGTTTTACATGTAAATATTTTATTCTTCACATAAAATGGTAATTAATATAATTATCCTTAGGTAAACATCAGTAACACCATTTCTAGACACAATGGAGTAATCAACATGAATGTGTGAACATTTTTGATAATGAGGAAATAGGACTACTCCAAATCGAGACAAATTCTCTCTTTGTACTCTAAAGAACTACATCATGATTTCTGAAGCTGTCAGTCATATTCTTATACTTCTGAAAAATATGTAAAATTCAGTATATGTAAATTAGGAGTAAGAGTCCTATGAGATAAATGTAGACAGATATTATATATTATGTGGCCTAAGAACAGAGCTAACAGAGAGAAACATATATATCATGTGTATGACTTCAAATATTTAATGTCATTACATTGTAAATAATTGAGTTGAATAGTTCCATGCTTTTATTATTAGTAAGGATATATTGACTCTGTTTTATCACTATCAAGATAAATGTAAATCTATATAATATATATTATTATACATATATGAATACACACACATTTTCTTAGTGAAACAACAAAAGATTTTTAATGTTACTACACATATTTGATGTTGGTGCATTTTAATAATACAACTATATATCACTATTTTGATACAGATTTATTATAACTAAACTAACAATTATCAATTCCAATTCATGTTCTTCACACAAAAGATTCCCTCTCCTGAACCCATATTTTGAAGTACGTTGACTCATAAATAATAATTTGTTTTCATATTATGATCGTTGGCTGTTTTTACCTAGATGTAGATTATTTTTAATGTATATATTTATTCATTATCCAGTGATTATATGTGCGTTTCAGTTGTGAAAAGTCTGCCTAGCATTGACAAGGTCTTCAGTTCAATGGCAAGCATATCCAAGGTTGTCACCTTTCCAGTGAGTTTGAATTAAGTGGAATGGCTTCTGTGTAACTCCTTCCTCTTAGAAATAAATAAATTCCATGGAGCTTGCAAAGTGCATGTGTTCCCTTGCCAAGTTTGAAAATTCCTCTTCTCCACTCTCACCTCATCCCCTCACTTCCCATTTTCCCTTTGTGTTATTCCTTCCTTCTCCTCCCCCCATCCGCCCTACCTCTCCCTGATAAGATCTCATTACTTAAGGCAGGGTAAACACTCCTGGGCAAAAAGGCACTTGCTGTACAAGTCTGAAGACCCAAGTTCAATCTATAAAACCATGACAGAAGCAGAGAATCAATCACCAAGTATACATACACACACACACACACACACACACACACACACACACACACACACGCACACACACACATACACATATGCAGCAGGCAATACAATAATTATGACAATAATTCTAAATTTAATATAATTTAAAAATATGTCATTATGTCACCCAAACTGACCTTGAACTTGAACCTTCTTGCTTGGTCTCCTGAGAGGATTCCAGATACACTTACTAAGTATGGCTCAGAATTGCTACATTTTTATTCGGCAGGAAATCTCTTTTCACAGGAAAATTCCAGTTGCTTGAATTCTTCCTAGGAGATTATTCTGAACAACTCTCTAATCACAGTTTATGTGGCCATTCTTGCCTGGGTAGTTTCAGAGTACTGTTTTCCCCTGTTTGAGAGTACCAGGCTTAAAAGTAGACAGTGTTTAAGAGTCTGAGGCGTAGACAGGGAAGTAGGAACTCACTTATGGGAAGAGTGTGGAGCTGTCTTAAAGCTGTCCTGGATCATGGATTTATACAACGGTGTTTCAGACTTCAGGAATGGGAACAAGTGATACCTTCTTATATTGATTTCTTTGAAATGCACAAAATATAGCCAATACAGTCAAATAACTATCCTTTGCAGCTTGAAACAGAAAAGTATGATGGCAAAATCAGCCTACAGTGCCTTAGACAGACCAGGACTGAAGAGTGTACACATTTCTGTATGCCACCAACAAACAGTGTCTGAAATTGACATTTCCAGTTTTCCAGGTACGACCTTTCAGTTACTAATCTCATAGTTACTTAGTATCTATCTATCTATCTATCTATCTATCTATCTATCTATCTATCTATCTATCTACACATATATTATATACATATATATGTATGTATATTATATACATGTATATGTATACATGTATATATATATATATCATCCATTTTAAATTAGAACATAAGTTATATTTTAATATTTTTTTCTATGATGATTACCTTTAGAACTGATATCCAATCAGTAGTTTGTAATTAAACTCACCCAGAGCAGTCAGTTACCAGTTTAAATCCCTGCAAATCTCTAAATATCCATGCTACTTTTCCTTATCAAACATACACAGCTTCACAGTGTTGCCTGCAATGTTCTTTAGTGCTGGTTCATGCAACTGCTATGTACTAAGGGTCTGGAATTATTGTAAACACATTTCTTCCTTCCTTGTGTGGCACATAGACAGTGAGGAACTGGCACAGAACTGGCACAGAACTGGTGAAGTGAAGAATGGCCAAAAGCCCGGAAATCTCAAAATGTGATATTTAAAATCTCATCCTGAGACTGGCAGAAGCAGGACTAACTCCCTCTCTGTTTTTGTACCTGCCTGGTGACTCCAACCAGGAGGTCATGTAGCCTAGCACCTGATGTTCTTTCCCATGCAAATAGAGAATCAACAGGATCATATCCTCAGCCAATAGAAAGCATTTACCCCTTGCATCCCATCCTAGTTCCCAAGGTTCATATAGTCCCTGTCCACATGGAGTAAAAATACTTGCTATTTCGCTAAGGATCTTCTGAGTCTGGCTGTTTTTACTGAGCTGTAACCCTTGGGGGAACACTCTATCTCTGGAAGCATTCATCCTGGGACCTCTGGACCAGCATGCCTGGCCGTGCAGCAGGCACTCAAAGAGGCTTGCATCAGAGTGCGGTACCTCTTCCCAACTCTGAACATAATCACGTGACCGGGTGCCTCCACTGGCCTAAACCTCTTTACCCCTTTTCTAAATGCTTTAACACTGTTGGGCATTCCTAGCCAGACAGGAGTTCTGCAGACCCTATTAGTCCTGGACTCTGCTTCACCCCTCCCAAACTGGTGTGCAGTGGCATCTGACTCTCCAGAGAGAGGGAAAAACAGATTGTGGACCCCACCTGTCCCAGACTTTACCCAGTCCTCTCCAGGGTGGTGTCCAGATGCTGTCCAAGAGGAGAGGTAGAACCAGAACCACACTTCCTTATACCATCCAAATTAGGGATAATGGGAATTAGCCATAGCCACCTCTAGGCCAGCTCTTTTTCTGTAGTTGTTGCTGGGAACCATGCGCACAGAATCTTATCAGGTTTGCCAGGCAAGCATTCCCCCTCTCACCCTGTCCCTGCCTTGTTTTTACATTTCTTTGGATTTTGATTTAAATTGAAATCACCTTACAACCCAGAATGGTAGCAATTCCCAGAGCACTGGGAATTACATGCCTGTGTCAGTAGGCCCTTCTCTAAATTTTTATCTATTCAATAAAACTGTAATGAACATTCCTTTATGCGATTTCATGAATTACAACTTCAAAATTTTTATTCTTAATTATGATGTTCACTGCTTCCCAAATGAGGTTATAGAAGTGTATTTATATATCATAATATTGGGTGTTTATATGTACAATCCAATGAACTGTTGAATATTTATAACAGTCTCAGTGTGTTATTCAAACAGGTCTGTCAATCATTCCTAGGCTAGTGTTACTCCCTGCTTCTGTCTCCCATCATGGTGCGACTATTGGTGTATGCTACTACATCTGGGTTCCCCCATTTTCTTTATCTCACCATTCAATTTCACATTCTTCTAATTATAATATGATTCATTTCAAGGCCAATTATTCATCAAGAATAGACTTATACATTCATTTTGCAATATAACAATGAGCATAGACTAGGTACTTGATCCAATAAAATATAGTTTCCAGTAGGTCCAGAGGCTAGAATTTCAAAGACTAATTCAATTCTACTATAAAAGTAAACAGATTTTTTAAATCAACAATATTCCTACTGTTGAGGTAGTCACTAAGTTAAAGTTTGGTTGTGGTGGTGATGAGGTTCACAGTTAAGTAAATAAATCCTTAGGCCATTGCTTAAGGAACTGCATATTATTCCTCTATTATTTCAAGTGATATACCTGAAGTGTATCAGAAACTCACTAGTAACTGCAGAAGCACACACAGTGGCTGGATGAACAGGTTCACAAATTTTATGTTGCATGTCAATGCCAATTAAAAATAAGGATACCTTTAACTTCAATTACTACTGGGGTTATGAACAAGGATACTACAGTGTATTCAAGGATAGTATGAAATGAAAGTAGTCTGTATAAAGACAGGATTAAGTTAACTGACAAGGAAGAAATCAGTGTCACAAAGTAGCTAGAAAGGGGAAGCTGGAATATTAGGTTAAAGATCAGAAAAGCTCTGGAAGATTATGGTTAACAAGTAAATAGAGAAAAGTTGGGGAAGAAAGAAAGAGAAAATGAGGAATTAGAGAGAAAGTACATGAGTTGCACAGGAGGAGTGTTAACACATTGAAATAGTTGGAGAAATACATAGAAAACTCATTAAATCACTATGTAGTACTTATAAGAACTATAAAAGCATGAAAGTAAAAATTAACAATAGTAAAAAACTAAAGTACGAATAGAAATTAAATTGAAACATTTTGTGTAATTTAGTAACTCTTTCAAACAAATGAATTTGAATTCTCTTCTTTCCATGATGTTCCATGAAGTAAAATGTATTGATAGGGGAGATTAACCGGATGAACTGGGGGCACTAATCTTATTCCATAACTGAGGGTCTTTCATTGACCCTAGAGCTCACTGGTGGACTAAGCAGGCTAATTTATGATCTCTGCGTGTCTATCTGTCTCTCCTGCCACTCCCAGTTCTGAGGTTATAGATATGTGACATGGGACCTGCCCTTTTACAAAGTTATTAGTGACTCAAGTGTGAGTATTCATGGTTGTGGTAGTACAAACTCAGCCATGTACCAAACCCCACAAAATAGCACTAAAATATCAACAAGCACAATCACATACATATGGAAAACAAAATATAGTTGAAAAAAATGCTACTCTCATAGGCTCATCTACTCTGGCATAAGAGTCTTGTGTAGCACTTGGTGAATGAAGCATGATAGATCCCCACTGTAGGAGGTTGCTTTTTATGAGGTGTGTTTGTGTTTAATTATTAAGATCTATTACCTTTAATATTGGTTATGGTTCAAGACACACAAGATGATATTCACATGTCCATATACACCTTTATTCAAGCCCTCTGAGGGGATTCCATTCACAAACTCTATTTAAGTATCTATGAGTTACCAAGGAATTTGTTTGTTTGCCGGACGTAGCATAAATCTCCCTAGAATGATTAATCTTAATGATTTAAAGACTGGAGACCATCCAAACAGAAGCAAGCAAAAGTTTCCCTGCTACCTCTTTTCACAAATGTCTTACTAAGCAGAAAAATTTCTTCAAATCTGCCAAATACTAGTAGAAGTGTTTTGTAAGCTAGTATTGTTTTATAAATGGCATTATGGTATCCTACAAAGTGAGAGAGGCTGACTCCTAAGTCACTAGTCATGGTTGTGGCCTTGCTTGATATACTCTTTTTCCAATATTCACGATATTTTACTCTCAAAACAGGCTACTGCTACGACCCTTTATGGATGCTTTCATAGTTGAGAAGCCACTAAGAATGTCTCATTAGTGATAGCGTGACACAAGAGGGGTGGGTCTCATGAAGAATTCACGATAATTCTAAAGAAGCCAGGGATCTTAAACATTTCAGTGTGCCCAGGAATAATGTGGAGGTACAGTATCTGCAGAGGGTGATGAAAGCCACCATTAGGCCACTCACAGTTCACTATAGAGACAGACAGTAAGTGTACGGATACTGATAACATTGTCTTTCCATCAAAGGTTTCATCTTCTTCTCTGGCGTCTGTTTCTGAGGAGGGCAGGAAACACTGACTAAGCCATTTACTTAAGCTCTAAGCAATCTGCATATGCAGGGATGATAAACACAAATTGTCCCATATCATCCCCACTAACTAGGAGTAAACACACAAGGACAGATAAGCCTCATAGTTCACAGAATAGCAAGTCATTACAGTGCACAAAGCAGGCAGATAAATGTTAATTGCAAAAAATCAGTTTGGACAATATACTGATAATATTTAATGGATAGATGCACTTCCAGAATTGCCTGAAAGTTAATAAATAGTTGTGATAATTGGATTAACTTTGGTCGTGTTTTAATTGATTGTGTCCAGTAGAAAAAGTAAAACTCACACTTTCATATTTTTTTTAATGTTGACATTTTCTGGCCATAAGGCATCCTCTAATTTTGAGTATTTATCAATAAAGGGAGCAAGGCTTATTATATAGACTCTAATTGCCAATTACCTACTTGTTCCCTAACCTTTCTTTGTGTGTAACTGTGCTCCATGCTAAGACTATGGTGTTAAGAATCCATTTTAAGGTCAAGATGTCTATGAGTCTTGAAGACAAGCACAATAACTTAAAACCGAAGGTATTATGTGACAGCATCATGGGAGCGTACACAGGGTCCATCATAATCACAGAAATAAGACCAAGATAAGAAAAGAAAAAGTGAAAGTAAGACAACACAAATTTCTATGTTAAGCATTAAAGAGCTGTCACACAGAGGCCTCTTAGTATATATCGGCATCTCCCTACAGCATCCTCATCTTGTAGCTCTGTTCTCTTCCTATACCTTCTCTTCTACCTAGGAATTCGCAAATGTTCTTCAGATCCTCTGAGGAGTACTTTCTTATTCTAATCTAGGGAACAGATGACCTTCTAGGCTGCATAACCCCCTATGCAGTATACTTCTTTGGCGTTCTCCCACGGTTCTCTCCTGATCGGCTCATCTGGCTTGGTAAACAAGCTACACATCGGAAGATAGTGAGTAGAAGGAGCAAGTGCTCCTATGGGAGTCTGGGCTCCCATGATCTAGTACACTATAGACCAGAAGTAATTTTCTCAAAACTCGTTCATTACATACTTGAGGTGATGGAGAATGAATCCGATTAGATGACATAATGCAAGTAAAGTACATTTTAAGCACAGTAAGCAACATTCCATTCAAGGATAAGGTAAGAAGATACAGTGCACGGGGACTTAATAATGATGTCTCAGGACGGAGAGAAATGATGCTTAAAAAAGAAACCTTCCAGCTTTACCAACACTGTAGTCAAAGAGAACCTGGCACCTCATCAGGCAGCCCTAAGCTGACTAAGCTGGGTTTTGTCTTTTTACATCTCGAAGTGTTAGCAGTTGGTAGCAAACCAATAATGTGTCACAGATGAACTCTGCAATATTTCCTATGTGGTTTGCAAGCTAGTCATCTACCTTTACTTATTTTAACTCACAGTAAAAATAGATCAGTATTTGATCGATCTTAAAAAGTAACTGAACTAGAGCAAATATTAAATTCTGTCCATCTGTTTGATTTGGATTCATTCACTACTACATGCCAGTTCTACTATCATGGAAAACAAATGTTTCTTCTTATTAAGAACCCCAAAAGTGTTTTTGTTGCCACCATCTGTGTGCTGGTGTTTAAGGAAATGAAGCTTAGGAAATAACTGGCACCAAAGCAGAACAAATTTTAAATTTTAAATACTATACATTGGCTCGTTGTTGAATAGAAGATATTTGATATATTTAGTTCAATTTTTAAATGAAATGAAGGACATTTTAATTTTAAAAATGTTCTTTTTTAAGAAATTTTATACAACTACACAATAGTTTATAATATGTACTCCCTGTTTTCCTCTACTAAGTCACTCTGTATTTCCTCAATATGCCCTCCCTCCTAACCTCACCTCTTCTTTTCCACGAGCCTCTGGAGAGCACTAATTGAATTTAGTAAGGTATTTAAAACAAAAGAAAAATGTTTTTTCTGCTGGTGCTAGTTCTCTTTTATTTTATATCTCACCAGAAACTATCAACATAGGGAGGACAGTACCTTTCATCTGTCTCTGTAACTTTTCAGTGGCCCATTAGCACATCTGTTATAGCAGGTGGAAGGAATACAGAAATATTTAAAGACTGGCTTCTGATCCTCAAATTCTACTTTAGACAGAGCCTAGTGAAACACTGGTAAGTGTGTTAAAAGTTTCCCTTAGCCTCCTTGTTTTCCATGTCTCTGACTTGGATACAATAACTAATTATTCTAGAATGTACCTCTTATATTCTCAGCAGGCACTAGTGCTCTAGTCTTTAGCTAGCATAAAACAAAAACTGGACTGACAATTTATCCTTTTCTGTGCTTCACAATCACTGATGGAAATGTCTCCACTCTTGAACTCTTCCTTTAAAACCACATTAAACAGTGTAGTCCATATTCTATACAAGATTTTGTTCTTCTCTGACAAATGGGATTTACATTCTCTCTTCCTTCCTCCCTCCCTTCTTCCCTCCATCCCTTCTTTCCTCCCTTCCTCCTTCCCTTCCTTCTTTTTTCCTTCCTTTCTTTCTTTTTTCTTTCTTTCTTTCTTTCTTTCTTTCTTTCTTTCTTTCTTTCTTTCTTTCTTTCTTTCTTCCCTAAATAATACAAATGCTTTATTTAACACTTGTAAAGTGGTGTTTAACTAGGATGCAGCAGCAAGGTGAAACAACCTCAAAGCGTTTCCTTTTCCTTTAGTTGGGCGAGCATATCACCCTATCTAATGGGCCTTGGATGTTTCTCATGGTAGAGCACGTAGTTTCATCCATAAATTGCACACACACCTGCATGCACTGATCCCGTGAACCAGTTCTGCACAGCATTTTGGTTACCCTAGCCAGTTTAATGAGCTGCACGTGACTCACGTCTATGATGGCTCCAAACTGGAAGAGAGCAGGAATTTCTTTAAGTGACCATGCCCAAACTTGTAGAAAATTGAAATGCAGTTTAATTTTCTCCAAAACTATATCGCATATGAAAGATAAATAACTTAACAGTTACAGATTAACCAAAGATGTGGAAGGAAGAGGAAGCAGGGTTTTGATTGTTGGACCATGTGTTAAAGTCCTTAACAACACCAGAATAAGAAGGGGGGGAGGAAGGCACATGTATGTGTAAATCCAAGCAGTGCACCACAAGTGAAAATCATCCTAGTGCATGACTAGCAATAGTGTATAGTTCAAATAAATACTTCATGTAGCACATGAGTAAAAAGGCAACAACTTAAATTGTGGTTTATGTAACAAGGATCGACCATATGAGTAGGGTATTTTTGAAAGTAATAAACTATATATAACAGTATATTTATAGAACAGCCAATGAAAGTTACCTCTTAAAGTGCCAAGCATCTACATCTGTGACTTGATAGGTAGGAATCTGAAAAATGTATGCCACCCTTCCACTTTAGTATTGTCATTAAATAGGATTGATAGTGAGTATCATATGGTTGTATATGGGATTGAAGTAATGCAAGTAAAACAACTAGCACAATCACAGAATACAATGAAAATATCTAAGTGTTAATTTTTAAATGTACTAAAAAATATAAACCCGGGTATCTTTCTTTAGGATAGGCACTATTTTCTTCATTTAAGTTGATTGACTTTAAAAGAGCCAAGTGGCCCATTAGCTTAAATATCCTATTGTTTTCTTTTTTTATAACTGAATTTATAAAACCTTCACTTTAGCATGTTGATGTTTAAACAGTCATGTGTGTAAGAGTTTATAAGCAGAGCTTCTGACATCACTTGGAGACACAGTCTTACAGCAAACTACTTGATCCTATGGCTCTTACAATCTTTCCTTCCTGTGAGCCTTAGGTGTAGGTGTTGTCTAGTAAATGTTTGTAATCTAAGGTAGACAGTGCAAACCTAGGAAATAACTATGCACAAAGACCCACAGAGAAACAAAGAAAGCTGAGAGCAGGAAAAATAGTTTCCCCAAGAAAGAGCACAGTAATCGTGTATTTAATACCAGATGGTCAACCTTGAGTATATACATACATGTAATGTTACACAGACCGAGTAGGTTCTGTTTCTATATTTTGGAATATATATGAATATATATATATATATATAATATATATAAAACAATTAAAGAAGAAAAGAGTTCATGTGTGTCAAAGTGAGCAAGTAGAGGTACTTAGAACTGTTTTGGAGGGAGAATTACATCGGAAAAAAACATGTAATTATATTATGATCTCTAATAATTAAAATAAATAATAAAAATTACTTAATAATAGAATGGGTTAAAAACTCTGTGTATAAGGATTTAGAGAGTTAGTGGTTTTTAATTTATTTATTTCAGTTATATGAGTACACTGTAGCTGTCTTCAGCCACACCAGAAGTGATTGGATCCCATAACAGATGGTTGTGAGTCACCATGTGGTTGCTGGGAATTGAACTCAGGACCTCTAGAATAGCAGTCAATGCTTTTAACCACTGAGCCATCTTTCCAGCCCTAAGAACTAATATTAATGTCACAATTGTTCAAAAAGTGATCTAGAAATTTAATAAAATAACAATCACTATGACTCTTTATCAATGTTGGAAATCAAATCCTATAACTCATATGGAAGCACAAACTATAAAACAAAATCTATAAAAGAATTCAAGTACAAAGAACAATGATGGTTATGCAATAAAATCCAAAATTTAAAATATACCACAGAGCCATAGTAATCATGCCCTGGCTTTTACATAAAATAGACATGTAGAACAATTAAATACAGTGTAGAAGACCTGGACAATATCATATATCTAAATTTACAACATTGTAGACAATGATGTTCAAAACACATATCAAATAAACAATGGCCTCCTCAAAAAGCAAGGCTGTAAAGATGGTGCATATTTATGCAGAATAATGGAGTTAAATTCTTATTCCTCTTATGTACAAAAATCACCTCTAAATGAATTCAATCTCTTACTACAACAGCTGAAACTTTGAAAATAATAAAGGGAAACTTAGCAGACATATTTGACATTTGCATGGGTAAAATCTCCCAAAAATGTTTAAAATTGAGGAAATAAAAGTAAGAATTAATAAATGACAACTTATCATATTAAACAACTTCCAGTACAGCAAATGGAGGCAGAGACAGTAAAATTTTAGTAGCTATATTCATCAACCAAAGAATTAATATATAGACTATAAAATCTCAAATACCTTAATAGCAAAACTGACCAAACCAGTAAATGGATATGTGCACAGAACTGTCCAGATATTTGACAAGGAAGGGTGAATAACTAAAAACTGAATAAATGCTCAACATCCTTAGTCATCAGGGTGATGCAAACCAAACTATACTGAGATACCATCTCACCCCACTTCAAATGGTTACCATCAAAAAAGTAATAAGAATAATATTTAGGCTATGGAGAAAATGAACCTAAAGATTAGCTTTGGAAATGAAAAAAATATTCTAGGAACTACAGACATACTACCGGGGTCCTACAGAATATTGAAAAGAAGACATCCATATGATCTAGAAATGTATTGCCTATGTATATCCCTGAAGGACAACAAGCCAGTTTACTATAAAGATAGCATATTTATGTGTTTACAGAGGTATTATTTACATTTGTCAAGATATCGTATCAGCCTAGGTTTTTGTCCACTGATGAATATATATGGTGTATACACATAATGGAATATTGTCCAACCATAAAGAACAATACTGTGCCATTAGTGAGAAAGTGGGTGGAAGCAAAGATTAGCCTATCAATCTGTCTGTCTATTTAATTTTATTTGTTATTTATCAAAATAAGACTGACTTGATATATACCTTCTCTAATATATGAAAACTAGACAAAAGATAACTAAATATAGCCGGGCTGTGGTGGCACACACCTTTAATCCCAGTACTTGAAAGGCAGAGGCAGACAGATTTCTGAGTTCAAGGCCAACCTGGACTACAGAGTGAGTTCCAGGACAGCCAGGGTTACACAGAAAAACCCTGTCTCAAAAAAACAAAAACAAAAACAAACAAGTAAATAAAAAAAATAAAATAACTAAATATAGCAGAAGAGAACAAAGGGATGATTACAGGAAATTTTGAAAGGGCAAGGGGAAGTAAATATATTGTAGATGAATATGGTCAAAGTATATTTTTTAGATATGTAAACTTGTAATAGGACCCATAAAAATCTACAAATAATATATACTGAAATTTTATTTCAAAAAATTTAAGAGGTAGAATTTTCATTGAAGACTCTAAAATGCTACTGGCAATTATGATAATAAATCCATAATCAAATCTTAGCCTGACTACAAGCTTCTTCTCTATGGTTCACTCATGCCTTTACCACCTGCTTGCCTAGGGAGATGATTGGCATAGATTGGTACAAGCTGCTCTGTGGCCGTCACTCACAAACTTACGACTCTTTAGGAATGAATGAGTTGTAATGTGTGCACGACAAGTCTCCCCAGGGAGCATAACTCAGACCTGAAATAAACAGGTTAATATCTCTAGCCTGTTACTAGAGCTTTACCAGCATATATTTGGATTCTGTGAGCATACCAGAGTGAAGGCAGAGGCTTGACCAACTGGTGGCATTAAGGCTTTGGTGAAGGTGAGGCTTTCTGCTGATTATGCATGCAAATCATGGTTGGAGGGGAAACCCTGGACTGTGAAACATTATTCCATGGCTTGCTCAAGGGATGAATATTAAACTACACAATTTAAGGCCATATCTCAAGGATTAGTTTCCGTCTCTTCCAAACTTAAGTTCATTAACATAAACTATGAATGAATTGAACATCAGGGAAATAACCTATTATAAACTGCTTCATTTAAATTGAACATGCTGCAGAGTCAAAATCCAAATCCAAATTTTCTTGTATAATTCTAACGCTGAGCAAATAATGAAATTCCTGAGCTTTTATTATAAACTAAATTTGGTTAGTAATACAAAATATTCATTGCAGATACATGATTCATTGCAGATAGAAAATGGTTCCTTTATTTTCCATATCACTCTGATAAATGCATGCTCTTGAAAATATTAGGTTTCATCTTTGTATTGTATTTTTTAAAGCATAGAGAAACAAATAATCAGTCCATTAACCTTAAAAGGAGATTAAAAAGTTGCAGTGGTTTGTATATGCTTGGCCCAGGGAATGGCATTATCAGGAGGTGTGGCCTTGTTGAAGTAGGTGTGTCACTCTGGGAGTGAGCTTAAGACCCTCACCCTTGCTTCCTGAAAGTCAATCTTCCACCAGCAGCCTTAAGATGAAAATGTAGAACGCTCAGCTCTGCCTGGATCATGCCTGCCTAGATGCTGTCATGCTTCCACCTTGATGATGATGGACTGAACCTCTGAACCTGTAAGCCAGCCCAATTAAATGTTGCCCTTACAAGAGTTGTCTTGGTCATTGTCTTCACAGCAGTATAACCCTAACAAAGACAATGGTATTACCCTATAATGGATGGACAGTTTTTCTCCTAAATACTATCAGTTATCTGTAACCAAGCCCACTGCCAGGTATGGGCTGTTTCTTTTTGAATTGTTATTTAGTGGAGTCACATAGCCCTTCCCCAAACAGTACAAGCTATTAGCATTCTATTTGATTATCCTCTGAAATTTAATGGCATGGTCCTATTGCTGACTTGAATAATAGAACACGGAGAAATCAATCTGGCATGGGCCCGGAGGCCTTGTCCTTACTGGATAGCTTTCAGTTCCTGATGTTTCTATTTGTGCTTCCAGGGGAGCAACATCTTCAACAGTCTTACCAGCTGTGAATCCTGCAAGCTACATTAACATGCCTAACAAGATAGAAAACTAGTGTAATAGCACAAATGCTATAGTGGTGACCAGTTATTTCCTAAGTAACAATAAATCCTGCTTCAAATCATGGAGCCCTTACTTAGGACCAAAAACTGAGCCAAACATTGTAACTGGCTGGGCGCTAGGCCATAGACTCTAGGAGAAAATATCATATTCTTCGTTCTGCTAAATGAACATATTATTAAATTCCCTCCTCAGCTTTTGTCTTCCTACCTAGTAATCAGTTCATCTTTCAATTGAGAATTTTTTTGTGGTAGATGGAGACTAATATAGAGACCTACAACTAGGAAGTTTGCAGAGAACTTACTGTGGAATGCTCATTTCTATATGATACATTTATATCACACTCTAAATATCAGGAATCATCATGGAAAAGGGGACAGGAGTTTTACAAGAGCAAGAAGTAGATAACAATTACAATGAAACAATATTTGGTGAGTATGACAAAGCCTGGCACACATCAACTCACAACACCTGTGACTACAGACACAGGAAATGTGGAAAATCAAGGTGACCAAACATCCTCGTAAGGGACTTAGTAAAGGCTCATGAAATCCCTCCACAAGTCAAGAATCTGGTGGCCACTGATGGCTGCTGGTTGAAGAGGAGTAAAAATATTTTTTTTGAGAATATAGGATCTGAAATATAGGTCTTGTACAAACAGGAAGGTATTAAGTAGACACAAAGGGATTAAGCAAACTACATGATATTTTCAGAATATAGTTGTAATAAGGATCGCAGGCAATTGCAGTGAAGGAATAAGGTTTGGGTGTGATCAGACATTATATGCATGTAATGAATTCTCCAATTATAGAAAATAAGTGATATAAACCCTAAACTTGATGTTTGTACTTACAGAGTTTTGTCAAAGCAGACAGAGAGGATGATCAAGTTATCAATGCTTTCTTTTGGGAACCTCTGCATGTTACCTATAACTGAGCCGGGACCCTAGAGCACTCACAGTGAGAGGCTGAGTGTGAAGGCATCAGAGATGTAGATGTAGATGTAGATGTAGATGTAGATGTAGATGTAGATGTAGATGTAGATGTAGATGTAGATGTAGATGTAGATGGGGCAGCCCCAGGAAGAGCTGGGACAGGAGAGCAAACAGTGCTAGGAGGGGTTGGATCTTAGTAGCAGTAAGTATATTAAGTTGAAGATGTCAACTAAGTTAACCTATACATAAATGAAGGTGAGAGAGGAGAGAAATTAATGGCTGAAAATACTAATTAGGAAATAATCAGCAAATCCTGACAATGAGGATCATGTCAGGAAATGAGGTGGCCATTGTCAGGTGTCACGTCAGTGTGAGGAACCCAGTCCAAGGCCATATGGCTGATGCCTTTCCCTTTGTAAGAGAGTAAGACAATTTACCTTTGGTTCTGTGTGACACCCATGGGACACACACCAAAAAGCATGAGCTATTTCATTCCAGCCCACACAGAACCTACCATTTTTCTTTAATGCATTAACACTATTCAGACAATTAAAAATTATTTTCTTCACTTGATTCTTTAAAAATTCATGGTAAATATTACCAGATATGTCTTTCATTGTTTACAAAAGTACAGAAGTTCAAATAAGTCATTAGAAAGAGGGATGGAAATGGGGTAAAAACGAAGGCTGTAGGTCTCTGTAATTTTTCCATTTCTCTGAACATTTGAGTATTATATCTTCAATGCTGGAAACAATTCTCTTCAAAATTTCAGAGTACCTAATGGACTCATTCTTCCCCATATATATGAAATAGGATTACAGTATTTTTTTCTGTCTAGTTAGAAAATATTTGGCAGTAGAACTTTGTATGTTAATTCAATGTCTTCCCCCCTACAGTTTCCAAAGTGCAGAAAAAGCAATTCTAGATACTTTGTAAAAATCAATAAATACAAAGATCCTAGAAATACTAATTACATTTAATTGTTCAGGTGCAGAATGAGTATGGATACAAACCTTTTGAACACTTCAAAGTGTCTATGACACAAAGGTAAAAGTATTAGACCTGTAGATATGACCTGTGCCCAAGTCATATCCGATGATGTGTTTTTGTGTTTATTGTATAATGTATTTTATCAGCTGATGACATATTTGGATAAGTCTGTAAAGCACTTTGTCTCACCATTCCATCTTTACAAAGGCACACCACACTCTTTGTTCAGAATCAGCCCACTGCCCTGTAACATCTCCTCTTCCTTATACTTCCTGGGTGCTGCCCTCCTTCCAATGCACTCCATTCTAATTCTACATCTTCTATACTTGTAATTGATATCTTACTTAGTATACAAATAATTTTTTTCATTATAACATTTTTGTACACATAGGTAGTCAATATTCATTGCCCCATACTACCCTCTCTTTGCCTTCAGCTTTTCCTTTTATTTTCTTCCAAAGGTGAACACTCTAATATCAGTCTGTGTGCATATATATGCATACAGAGGTAGGGATCTAAGTTCTGCCCTTAAGAGTAAATAGATATTTGTCTTATTTCATACCAATTATTCTCTCTTGTTCTTCCTGTCTTCCCTTATCCTCTCTCCCTTTTCACTTCTATTATCCATTCTATTTTCTTTTCTCTTCCATAAAAATCTATCATCCATCTCTGTCTGTCTACCTTTCTGATTGTCTGTCTATTTTTCAGCACTGAGTTACTCTCTAAAATCATTTATTTTATAAATTTCCATAACCCTTGTGACAAAAACTGTACAAAGTTTCAATCTTTATCAGCTAATCCTGGAGTCCTTTAATAAACACTCAGAAGACCGTACAGTCCAGATACTTTACCGTTGTTTAAAATGCACTATTAATTAAAGAAAACACTGTCTGAAATATTAGGCAGTAGATACAAAAGCATCTCAAAGACAGTTGTCAGATAGGAGGGTAAGAAGTGAGTAATATATTAATCGAGAACAAAATATAACCTAACCGATAAGTCAAAATATAACCAACAAGTCAATAGTCTATACATAAAACAATATGGTTTATAGCAACTTCTGTGAATTTCAATTTTCTATGTAGAGTATACAACTTCCCATATATATTTTTCAAAGATCTCAATCTCTACTTCAGCATAGCTAAGCAAAGATTTAAAGAGCAATGTTTTACAATTGTATTCATGAAACCCATCATTGGTCTGCTTTAATGATAGGGCATCTGAAATGCACACATGTGTATACAAGTCACAGTTTAATTCTTTTTTTCTCATATTCTTTCTTCCATAATTCTCTTTACTGTCTCTATTTTGACTAGATTTTTTTCAGATAGAAAGAAACTTCACTGGAAACAGACCATAGCATTATATGGAGCTCAGGGAATCTTGTGGAAGCTTTGTGAGAAGAATTGAGGAAACAGGGTGGGATGGGGACTCCACAGGAAGACCAACACAGTCAGCTAACCTGGACCCTTGGAGGTTCTTAGAGACAGTGCCAACAGTCAAAGAGCTAACAAGGGCTGGACATAAGCCCCTGATCATACATAACAGAAGTACAGCTCAGTGGGAACAGGGGCTGTCCCTGGATCTGTCACCTGCCTGTGGATCCTGTTACCCCAACTGGGCTGTCTTGTCTGGCCTCAGTAAGAGAAGAAGTGGTTAGTCTTGCTGTGGCTTGAGGTACCAAAGTGGGTTGGTATGGGAGCGGGGGAGGAGGATTCTTTGCCCTTCTCAGAGATGAAGTATATAGGAGATGGAGGAGGAGGAAAAATGACCAAGTTACAAAGATATGTGTAGGAATAAATGTTTCTTTCATGAGAAGATATGACAATAAATGCATCATCACAACTTACATCAGTTTCTCTTTACCTTGCATGTCAAACATTTTATTAATGTCAGTCTCAGTCTTTGAATCTCTCTGTCCTGCCCTCCCACTCTCTGCTCTCTCTCCCAGCCTCATCCTCTCTTTCTTTTCCTGTCTGACTCTGCCAAATAATGACCTTATTTTATATTCTCATTTCTTTTTTCATAACTTAACTCTATATTTTAAGAATTGTTTAAAAAAATTGGTTTGAGTTTTTATATGAATTAACACACTCCCCAATTTTTATGTATCCATCATAATATAGAACATATGAGGAAGACAGCTTAATATTTTCCAGAATTCCACACTTTTCACATTCATAATTATGAGATGAATGCCAAATGTCTGATATGGATCTAATAAATATCTCTCAAATGACTGAAGGAATTAATTGAAATTAATATTCTGGAAGATGATGTACAGGCTATGAAAGCTCTTTGGTAAAAGGTCAAATAATGTTCAATATACTGTACTTAGTAAAAATGGGTGATTAAGTAATAAAACCATAATACAATATTCAATGATAAGTTGAAACTGATTTCTGGGTTAACCTTTTAACTTAATTTTAAGCAGGAAATTTGATTAGGTAACAAAATTGATAAGAGAAGCATGAGGGTCAGGTAAATTTTCCACTAGAATTATTTTATTCTCCTAGGCAGACTCTGTGGCATGATTAGAGCAGTGGCAGGGAGGGGCAGTGACATTAGCAGTTTGGGTCTCCCTCTAGGTGTCTGTGATACAGAAATTCTGCAGATGAGGGATGATCCAGGGATGCATATTCTAGCCTAGTTTCATAAAACCTGTGTTTACACTAGCAATCGTATCCCAGGACAGATTGACTTCTGTGTGGTCCTACAAATACTTTGTGCTTAGATGCTTCTATGGAACCAAAATAAAAGACAGTCAGAGTGCAACAACATGCCTTCTTGCTCCATCTAAGACTTACAAGCAGCAAATAAGAAGAGTATAAAATGTGCTGAAAGGTGAGGCACACTGTGGAAAAAGAAAAGTTGGGGACGGTTGCAGTGACTGTAACTATGAAAGCGGAGTTCCACTGAGGCTTCTCTATCAACTGAGAAGTTCATCTTTTTTTTTTTCTTTTTCAGAGCAAAATGGAGAAGTGCTGGAGATGTTCTGTATGACCTCAAATTAATTCTCTGAGAAACTATTGAAAGGTATGGTATGATCTGAACTGTGTCGTCTGGGCGGAGCTTCTGGATCTGCTGAGAAAAGTTTGGCAAGGCTACTATACAAATAAGAACAGTCAAGAGGCTCCTACCATTGTTAAGTTGGGAGACATTGATGGCAGAGGACAAGGTGAAGGAAGCAGCTGGTCCCGTTTCGAAGATGCTCGTGAAAATTTCATTCACTCATGTGTGTAATTCAGAGAAACCAAATACATCTTCTAAGGGTATGAAGGTGTCAATGATTAAGTTCTATGATGTTGTTCTCCTGTACAGATAATATTTAATCATTAAATATAAAATCTCCCCCATTCCCCAAGTATCTAGGATTAAATTAAGTAGAAAATAAAGTAACAAGTCTCATAGTGAGTCTTGACCTGCTGGTATTAACTTATCAACATTAAAATGCTATCTTCAATTCTTCATAGATCTTAAGATTATTGTCTCCTAGCCCTTAACCTGAAAGGTTTCTTAAATATTGTTTCTTCCTTTTTTTTTTTTTTTGTGACAAGGTTTCTCTGTGTAGCCCTGGCTGTCCTGGAACTCACTCTGTAGACCAGGCTGGCCTCGAACACAAAAATCCACCTGTCTCTGCCTCTCAAGTGCTGGGATTAAAGGCATGTGCCACCACTGCATGGCCCTCTTAAATATTCTTATAGGAAGGACCTAGGGGTAATAATCTCTTTGTGTTTGTTTATCAGTGGCTGCCTTAATTTGTCCACTATTTTTGAGCACAAGTTTGCTGACTATAGACATCCTTAACATGCTTATTTTACACTGTCTGTTTTGTTTTTGTTTGTTTTTGTTGTGTTTTGTTGTAAGGCTTTGAAGATAGAAAACCACAGTATCCTAGTACTTACCATGTTAGATAAGAAATCTGCAGGGAGTCATACTGGGGATCCTTGTATGTGACAAGTTGCTTTTGTCCTACTGCTTATTATTAATGTCCTCCTGCTAATGAGTAATCTGTCTGTCTTGTAAAAATGTATTATAATGTGTTTGTAAGTGTATGAGTTTATCCCCTAAGATTCTAATTTCTTTTTGGATATTTATTTTGTATCTTTTGTCAGATTTGGGAAGTTTCCCATTATTATCTCATCATGTGCCCTCTGTGTTTCCAGCTCTTCTCTGGGGTTATAATGTAACTTTTCCTGCTAATGCCACAGTAGAAATCCCTTTGACTCACTTCACTTTTCTTGGGGCCTTCAGACTCCATAGTTTCTATAGTTCTATCTTAGTATTTGTTGATTGTTTCTTCTCTTTATATATTTCTTTGAATTCGTATTAATAATTTTCAAAAATTTGTTAAAAGTTTCTGCTGCAGTGTTCCAACTTATGTTTGGTTTAGGCTCTTTTGTGATACCTATAATTATTCACACAATATATTTTGGGCTCATGCTTTGCTTTACTTCTCAAGTAACTTCAAGGCAGCTATTTTAAGCTCTTTGGTTAGAGGATCAGCCACCAGATTATTTTCTTGGATACTTTCTACTGATTTCCATATTGCCCATTGAATAGGCTATGTCATCTTTCCTTCATTTCATACACACACAAACACACACATATACAATTGTATGTTCACATATTTGTCTTTGAGGTAACTGTTGGGATTTGGTTCTAATGCTTTGCCTTAATTTGGCTCCCAAAGGTATAATTCCAAATGTAGGGGTTCCTGCCCCAAGCTACCTTCCATTGAAAAGAAAGAATTGCTGCACAGCCAATGCCTGGGCAGAAAGACAGAGGCGGGACTTTTAGATTGTGCAGGCAAGGGGCCAAGAGATAGAGTAGAGAGAAGAATCACCACAACTGGAAGTCAGTATATTTGATGAGGGACAGGCTTACAATGATATACAAACTTTCACAGACAAAGTGGCAGTCTGCCTTTTTGTCTGCATGCATCAGGTCTGTCATCTTATAGAAGAATTTCTTCTATCCACCTTGACTTCCAAAGGCTGTGCACAAATGACCAAAATCAGATGCCCAGCTTCTTGGTATGCATGTTTGTAAGACAATGGGCAGCTGCTAAAAGCAGAAATTGACTATATTTGATAATAATTGATTATGCAAGCCTTATTTTGGAAACTGTGTTCCCTCACCAAATGACATTTGAACAAGAATTTCATGAGAAAAAAAACAATCAAACAGAAAACAGACAAACAAAAAAGACAAAAAATAAGCAAAGAAGACAAACAACAAAAATAAATAAATAAATAAATAAATAATGCTGTAATTCTTTCTAAAGGCACAGCAGTATCCTCAGACTTATCAATATCCCTATATACTCCACTGACCATGGATACTTTTTGAAGAAAAGATTGCTCACTTAGATGGGTGGACATCTAATAATTGAAAAGCAAAAGAATCAAGAGCAGTTTAGACTGTGAAGTAATGATAAAAGTGAATAGTGAGACAACTATTTCACGACTCCCTGCTTTACCTAGACAACTATGTGACAAGACCAAGGAGGCAACTACCAGAAGAGAGAAGCCAAAAGAGAATACCAAACTAGGTACAAACCCTTTGATCTATGATAGTGTCTTGCCCACAACATGTTACAACATTCATTCATAAATCTTATGGGAGTTACTGCTCAATACCTTATTTGATTTAAAGGTTACTACACAAGATGGAGCCCAGGTACCCAACACTGTTTGGAAAACCAAGAACCAGATACTACAAAGCCAGAGACTTAAGATAAAACCAAATACTACTGTTTACAAAAAAGAAAAAAAAAGTAACAGTAAAATGATTCCTAATGATATGCTACTATACTTACATATAGGTTCCTTAGTCAGCCAACACCAAAGCAGCTTCCTCATGCAGCAAATAGGAACCAATACAGAGACCCACAGGAAACATTATACCCCAAAAGAGAAATCTTTGAACGTTCAGCCCTGATTGGGATGCCTCCAAAAATCTCTACCTTCAAGGTTCAGGGAACACCATGGTAGAGGACTCAGGAAGAGTACAAGACCCAAAAGGAATAGAGGACATTGAGGAAACAAGACCTACTAAATCTTCATGATCAAAACTCATATGACCCACAAAGACTATGGCAGCATGCACACAGCATACATGGCTCTGTCCCAGAACCTCTGTATTATATATTATGGTTCCCAGTTTACAGTTCTTATGGGATTTCTGAATGTGAGATTCCTGAATGAATGTGTCTCTGATTCTTGTCCCTTCTCTTGGTCTCTTTTTCTTCTATTTGATTGTCTTGGCCAACTCCAATGTGAGAGTTTTGTTTTATCTTATATTTTATTTTGTTGAACCTCATTAGTTTCCTTTAGAAGCCTGTTCGTTACTAAGGAGTGACAGAAAGGGAGTGGATCCAGATGTGAGGGAAGGTGGAGGGGAACTGAAATGAGTAGAGTGGTATGGGGAACCATAATCAGAACATATTATGTGAGAAAATAATATATTTTCAATAAAAAAGGAAAATATTTTTCTCAAAACAATTCATTGTCAAGATAAGCTGATGAGAATGGTCAGAACTGCACAATGGAAAAGCAACAGCACTGAAAGGCATAGAAAGGCCAGTAAGTAAGAGAAAAGGTCATCAAAAACTAAGAATAGATACTGTGCCATGTCTAAGTTTTGTTGGAAATGGGATCAATTCAAAAAGATAATGAAGCACTAAAGCATACTGAAATGTATTTCCTCATAAAATTTGAATCTAGGTTGCACAGTTTTTTTTCAGCTGACATTTGAATTCAAAGGTGACAGGCTGGGGAATTGATATGAGTTAAACTGAAAATTAAACAGCTTATAAAATTTGCTCTATATTTCATTGAAAAAAATAATCAAGAATTAATTCTACAGAATGTTCTCACTCAGAGCTTACTAGTTCTCCAGTTATTTTCAGATGCCAGTACCATATAGAAATACACTAAATGCTTCCACAATAGCAACAACATAACTTGAAAAATAGGAAGTGGTCTTTTGGACTAATTAGGTTGAAGAAAAGGTCTAATACATCCTAGAGGATTCTGAATGTAACAAGAGATGGGTTTTTAAAGTCACTGAGAGGCTGAATTGTCCAAGTGGAAAAATGGTCCACTAGAAACAAGCAATTATCCCCTTACAATGGAGGCCGACATGTCTAAGTTTCTAATGTTCCCCAAAATTACCCAGAACCTTGGACATTTTCACATTAACATGACCAACCACACAAAGAACAGCTCTCAACTTTTGTATATATATCGTGGGTTCTCAAGTCCTATCCAGATATTTTTTGTTGTTGTGTTTCCAAAAACAATGCAATGTTTCAGTCTTCCAAGATTAAAAATTTACCTCATTGAGATGCATATTCTAAATGAAAGTATTGCATATTTGTAGATTTCTTTTATTTCTCTTATATTGTTTATTTGGCATTATCTCTCAGGTCTTTACCTTGTATATTACGATTCCTGATATTCTGTTTTTATGAGGTTTTGTGTTTATGTCTTGTGTTTCTTAGGATTTTTTGTTCGTTATTATATTTTTACTTGTTTCTTTTCAAAAGACAAACAGAGAGAGAGAGATAGATAGATAGATAGATAGAGAGAGAGAGAGAGAGAGAGAGATGAGATGAGATAGGTATGTGGAGAGATGAGATGAGATAGGTATGTGGAGAGATGAGGAAGATCTTAGAGGAGTTTGAAGGGATCAAAAAGAAACCTTGAAGAGAATATATTGTATAAAACGTTCCTTCAAATACTAATAAAAAAGAAGCACAAGGATGTAGTTTACACCTGTTCCAACAGTACCCATGAGCCACAACAATAACTTGCTTGATAGACTGAAAGTGATTCTAACTCTAATATGCATATAAATTTTATATTTTAAAACTAAGAAGTGTGTGTTGAACTATGAAATAAAGCACAGATGGAATTTTGGAGGTAAAGCTAATGTTAATGGGCACCTTTTATCTCTGAGCCTCTGTGTGACCTCAGATAACAATCACTATTTACTGAGTAACTGGGACCAGCAGGACAAGGCACACAAGGATTCTGCCAGCCCAGTGACTCGGGTTCCTTCAGGTCTGTCTGGGCTGGTGTCCAGAGCAGACCTTGGGTGCAAGCTCTGTAGCCAGTCTCACAACACCCAGAGGAAGCTCCACTGCCCAGGTGCTCTGACATACCCAGGATCAGAGGTGAGGAGGAACCAACATCTGTCTCAACACTGGGAGTAACTGGGACCAGCAGGACCAGGCACACAGGAATTCCATCAGCCCAGTGACTCGGGTTCCTTCCGGTCTGTCTGGGCTGGTGTCCAGAGCAGACCTTGGGCAAAAGCTCTGCAGCCAGTCCCACAATACATAGAAGAAGTCCCACTCCCAGGTGATCTAACAAACCCAGGATCACAGGATCCCAGAATCACAGGGTCACAGAGACAGCTTGACTCTCAGAGTTCTAACACAACTAGGATCACAGGAAGGACAGGCTCCAGTCAGATTTAGCAAGGGCAGGTAGCACTAGAGATAACCAGATGGCAGGGGACAAGTGTAAGAAAATAAACAAGATAAACCAAGGTCACTTGCCATCATCAGAACCTAATTCTCCCACCATAGCAAGTCTTGGACACACCATTATACCAGAGAAGCAAGATTCAGATATAAAATTACTTCTCATGATGATGGTACAGGACTTTAAGAAAGACATACATGGCACCCTGAAAGAAATACAAGAGAACACAGGTAAACAGCTAGAAGCCCTTCAAGAGGAAATGCAAAAATCCCTTCAAGAAGTACAGGAAAACACAATCAAATAGATGAAGGGAATGAGCAAAACCATCCAGAATCTAAAAATGGAAATAGAAACAATAAAGAAAACAAAAAGAGAGACAACCCTGGCTATACAAAACCTAAGAAAGATATCAGGAGTCATAGATGCAAACATCACCAACAGAATATAAGAGATAGAAGGGAGAATCTCAGGGGCAGAAGACACCATAGAAAACATTGACACAACAGTCAAAGAAAATGCAAAAAGCAACAAGCTCCTAAGCCAAAACATCCAGGAAATTCAAGATGCAATGAGAAGACCAAACCTAAGGATAATAGGTATAGAAGAGAGTAGAGATTCTCAATGTAATGGGCCAGCAAATATCTTCAACAAAATTATAGAAGAAAACTTCCCTAACCTAAAGAAAGAGATGCTCAAGAACATACAAGAAGCCTACAGAAGTCCAAATAGACTGGACCAGAAAAGAAATTCCTCTAGTCACGTAATAATCAAAACACCAAATGCACTAAACAAAGAAAGAATTTTAAAAGCAGTAAGGGAAAAAGGTCAAGTAACATATAAAGGCAGGCCTATCAGAATTATGGCAGACTTCTCACCAGAGACTATGAAAGCTAGAAGATCCTGGGCAGATGCCATACAGACCGTACAAGAACACAAATGCCAGTCTAGGCTACTATACCCAGCAAAACTCTCAATTACCATAGACAGAGAAAACAAGGTAATCCATGACAAAAAAAATTTACACAATATGTTTCCACAAATCCAGCCCTACAAAGGATAATAGATGGAAAACAACATAAGGAGCAAAACTATACCCTAGAAGAAGCAAGAAGGTAAGCTTTCAAGAAATCCACACAAACTTAATTCCACCTCTATCAACAAAAACAAAAGGAAGTGACAATTACTTTTGTTAATATCTTAACATGAAAGTTAATATTACCAACATATCCTAATTGATTGAAATCCAATAATATGAGGAATTAGAAACTTGTTGATTGTCATCCAATGACCTCTCTGATGTGGTAATTGGAGAAATAGATCCAACATTGTACAATCTATATACACTGTCAGCTTGTTTGTTTGTGACAGTGTCTTGTTGTGTACAACATATGGGCCTTGAAATCTTGCTTCTCCTATCTTAGCCTTTCTATTAGTAGTATTGTTTATTTCATGATTTTACACTATACTATGGCTTTCAGAAGAGCTTATATATTTCAAAAGTATTTATATACCCAAAAGAAACATAGACGATTAACGTGGCTTGTAAGACAACAACAAAGTGAGACTGAATGCTTTGCTTGACATCTGTAACTCTTGTATCAAGTTTGAAGAAGAGGACTTTATAAGTTACTCTTTCTCTGAGATGAATGCTTTTCCAAATTATCACAGCTAATGAACCAAATTCTTCTTTTTTCAGGTATTTTTTTTATTAGATATTTTCTTTATTTACATGTAAATTTCTCCATTCACAGTTTCCCTTCTAAAAAAACAAAGAAACAAACATAAACAACAAAAACAAACCCCTGTTGCCTCCCCCCTCCCCATGCCTGCCACCCCACCCTCTCCCACTTATTGGCCCTGGCATTCCCCTACACTGGGGCACAGAACTTTCACATAGTGCCAGAACAATCAGACCCCTCCATGTGCGGTCCTTGGTTGGTGGTTGAGACCCTGGGAGCTCTGAGGGTACTAGTTAGTGCATATTGTTGTTCCTCCTAAGGTGCTGCAAACCCCTCAGCTCCATTGGTCCTTTCTCTAACTCCTTTACTGGGGACCCTGTACTCAGTTCAATGGATGGCTGTGAGCCTCTACATCCGTATTATTCAGGTACTGTCTGAGCCTCTCAGGAGATAGCTATATTTAGCCCAGAAGTTTGGAATACAGGAAGAACAACCCACAAACCACAAGGAACTCAAGAAGGAAGACC
>NW_022196896.1:60114548-60120492 GCF_008632895.1 Mastomys coucha | reverse complement strand
TTTGGAGTTATTTAAAATTTATATTGAGAAAAACGTATATATTTTCAGTATTGCTGTAGACAAGCATTTATGTAAGACTGTTAAATTGTTTGTTGTTTTATATCAAACAACTTTTATAATACTTATTTTTATTGTTATAATATTTTATAAATTTTAAGGAATATGACAAAAAGATATTATAGGTATTGAAGGGGGTTTTCTGGGAGGAGTGAGGGTACAAAAGGGAAACAAGAATGTGATTTAATTCTATTTACTTAAAATACGTTTTTAAATGCTAACAAATTCAGATAAATTGAAATCATGTAACTTTTCTCATCATAATGGAATAAAAGTTTTTTAAAAAGGTGGAAAAAAAAAGAACTATCAACTCCCAGCTTAGCTATGATGGAGGTAAAGTCCTTTGGTAATGTGAGGGTCATTGAAGTACAGCCTTATTACAATGAAATCCAATGTCTAAAAATTGTTCTTAGTTTGGGTTTGTACCATAGTAAGAGCCAAAATTTTAAACTCTAATAAATACAAAACAAACAAAAAGACTTTATATATTTACGTTCATTTAAGAAAATACTAGTAGTGATGTATTATTTTGAAGTATACAGTTAGTATGTTTGGAGTTATTTAAAATTTATATTGAGAAAAACGTATATATTTTCAGTATTGCTGTAGACAAGCATTCACGTAAGACTGTTAAATTGTTTGTTGTTTTATATCAAACAACTTTTATAATACTTATTTTTATTGTTATAATATTTTATAAATTTTAAGGAATATGACAAAAAGATATTATAGGTATTGAAGGGGGTTTTCTGGGAGGAGTGAGGGTACAAAAGGGAAACAAGAATATGATTTAATTCTATTTACTTAAAATACATTTTTAAATGCTAACAAATTCAAATAAATTGAAATCATGTAACTTTCTCATCATAATGTAATAAAAGTTTAAAAAAAAAGAATGAGCACCTTTTCCAATGACAGTTACTGAATTTCTTATGAGGATTTAATACTAAGCAAAAGTTTCTTGTTTTCCTTGCAAACATAAAGATATATGCAATACCTATTTCTAAATCAGAAGATGGCTCCTAAAGAATAACACCTAGGTTTTCTCTAAACATCCACACACATTAACACACACACACACATTCACACAAACACACACTCACACATTCACACAAACACACACACACACACACATACTCACACAAACACACACGCACACTCACACATGCACACACACACACACACACCACAGAAGAAATCTTGTTTATATTTGAAATACTTTTTCTGGCATTATTGGAAACATAAAGACAATAAGAAATGTTACAGTGAACCAAATAAACATCTGCCAATATTTTGCATTTTAGTGGAGAATGAAGAGAAAAAAAACCAAAAACAAAAATGCAATTTTTTGCAAGATTACCAACTACTCCTCTTTTAATTTTGTCACCCAAATATTAAAAACTTTATGTTAAAATTATTTAATACTATGGCCAATTTTCCCCTAAATTAAATCAATAAGTACAAAAGGCTAGGGCTAGATAAGTCATTATTAAAATTCTTCAACAGCATTCTTCTAGCTTCTATAATTTAAGTTCTTAAACTTCTTTCAATTCCTTGTTGTATTCGACTAAGGCAGCAAATTAGCCTGAAGTTGGAGACTAATTGAAACAAAATCTTTGTGGAAAAGGTCATATAGTAAAGTCATGATAAGGTCATTTCCCCCAAGAATTTCCACAGTTCTTTACTGCCCTTTGTTTGAAAGGATCAGGTCATCAACACACTAATTACTCGTGCAAACAGACAGCAGGCATTAAGGAGAGAGAGTCTCAGATAGCCTTGTATAAAGTACATCATCTTGGAGAGTACATCCATGAAGGTAAGTCAGTTTTTGATATACAAGATTAAATTCTATATCCATGTCACTGCTCAGTGTTTCGTGGTATCACAACATGCCATGCTAACTAAGCTCCTGAATGTACACCAGAGAGCTAAAATTCAATAATCAAAATGAAAATTTTCTGATATTCTATGACAAGTGTCAATAAATATTCCAAGAGAATCAATACTTTAACAAATGTGGTGCTCTTTCAGAAGATTAGAGAAAATGATGAAACAAGGTATGCTTTTGAAATGTGATTTTATTGTAGTATCATAAAAACCAAATAGGTTACCATTGACAAGTGACAAAACAGGATAGGGTCAGACGTCATGACTAAGATGACTATTAAAAAGGACAACGTTTAATAGGGCAAGTTGGACAAAGTATATGCTCAGCTTTTCTGAGAATTTTTTTTTGCCAATGCAATTAATCTGATTGTCTACAACTTAAGACTTAGCCTAAAAGCAAAAGCATGGACAAAAAGCAGCCACATTCTTCACCAAATTATTACAAAAGCAATCTCTAGGCCACATACTAACATTCTCCTCTGAAACCTCTTGAGAGAGGTCTCCACAGTTCAAATGACGCTCAGCATCAATATCTTCCATATTCCTACTAGGATGGCTCATTATGCTTCATTTAAAGGATTCCACTGCTTTCCAAATCTGAAGTCAGAAAACGCACATTCCTCCAAACAAAACATTGTCAGACCTTTCACAACAATACCCCAGTCCCTGGTACCAACTTCTGTCTTAGATAGGGTTTTCATTGCTGTAAAGAGACACCATGGCCAAGGCAGCTCTTATAAAGGACAACATTTAATTGGGGCTGGTCTACAGGTTCAGAGGTTCAGTCCATTATCATCATGGCAGGAAGCATGGCAGAATCCAGGTAGGCATGGAGCTGGAGGTGCTAAGAGTTCTGCTTATTGTTCCTAAGGCAAATCAGGGAAGACTGGCTTCCACAAAGCTAGGAGGTCAGTCTGAAAGCTAACACCCACAGTGACACACTTCCTGCAACAAGGCCACTCCTACTCCAACAAGTCCACACATCCTAATAGTTCAACGCATTCCATGAGCTAAGCATTTTCAAACCACCACAGTTACCTCTTTGACAATATTTCTTCCTTCTATAAAGGGCTCTCAAGTTCTCATCTGTGTGATCAATAAATGGAATTGGCATTGACTGAAATATTAAAAGGGTTGACAGGCTATTCAGCAATTTAAAAGTTGGGAGGTTTTCCTGAAGCATAAGTTGTCAAAAGACTATTCTATACACTACTATCAACTGTTTGAAAGCCATCAGCTGTCTATATTTTACATGAGAAGTAAAAGAAACACTTAAGCATGATCAACTAAGATAAAAATTTAACTGCTTGAAAATGGAAACAAAATATGTACTAAAACTCATCAGTAACAAAAATCTTTTTAAAAGAAATCACAAAATTCCTTCTGATCTATAGCATATAAAAACAAAGTCTTTGAAATTCCAACATTAGCCCAAATTTAAGCAATCTAAACTCAATACACCTAAATAAAAAGAATTTCCAAACTTTTGTGGTTCAAACATCTTCATGTTAATTAGGAAATTATACAGCACATAAAATTTTGATTCTATATAATATTCCTATCTTAATAGGTATCATTATAAATCAATTATGGACTCTTAACATTTAGCATTTAACAATACACATACTTGAAAAGCCTGCAGGCCTCTGAAGGCCTTCTATGTTGCCAACAACATTTGGCCAGAGGTGACAGAGAAGCATTTCATTGTCATACTTTCAGAAACCCAGACTGGAAAAATAAAAAAAACAGAAACCTAGACTGACAAGTGTCATATCAAGAGACAGCATCAAGTACTATCATATTCACTTGTACATTAAAGAAAGAACCTTGTACTTAAAAATATAATTGGTTTATTCCTTCTAAAAAGTCAACCAAATCACTATCATAATCAATTGCTACGCAACACATCCCTTCATATACTTTCATAAGATTGCCCAATTTGATATTCACAAAAAAATCAAATAATATTTATGATAAAAATTCCTACTGAATATGCTTTATTACAACAGATTAGTCCTGGTTTAATAAAATAAAATCAAAATGTACTTGATTCTTAAGAAAACTATCTGATAGCTAAATTTTATGGCTTGTGGATAGAATAGTTTTTTCCCATATTCCTGGTGATAGTAAACAAAACGTTGGACTTAATTATATTTATTACATTTTATCACAGTGAAAGGCAATCTTAAATCTATAGCATTCATTTCTGTAATTTTTATTTATTAAGATAATTACATGGTCCTTGCTTCCAATTCACTCATTATAAAGTATATTATCAGTTTGTTTTTTGATCCATTTTTAGATTTTTCTTTTATTTGCAAGAGTAGAAACACCTTTTATCCACTGAAATTTATTAATGTTGCACATGAAACCACATCAATGCATGCTGTATTATATTATAATAGATTACTTGTAGGTACAAATATAGTTAGAGATGCATTACACTGGAAACAACATGGTAATTAGTTTTAAAGCTGTCTGTAGAAGACAAAACGGTAACCATGAAACCAGTAATATACTGTATTCTTGATAATAATCATTGAAATAATATCAATTCCCCAGTGATTAGCTAACGTACTCTTTCCATTCTCTCCAAAAACAAGAATGTGTGTGTGTGTGCGTGTGTGTGTGAGTGAGTGAGTGTAGATCCCAAAAGAAAACATAATAATGTGATGTAAATAATTGGGCAAATTGGTGAGTCACTATCATGGTGCCTAAATCATAAAAACATGTAATTATGTGTTTCATATCCAAAATAAAATGCACTACAAATACAAATTTCATTGGAAAATAATGCCTTTCAATGTCCTTTCTGTTCTTCTGCCTGAATCATTGCACAGATTCAGATAGCAAAGCCTTACATGTTTAATTCCTGAGAAGCAATGAAGAAAGTACCAAGACTTTTATCGTTTTTGTTACAACACACTGAGCACAAAATACATGCTGCATGCAGTACCTTCGGATACTGTTTCACAGGAATCAATACTCTTTCAGAAAGCTTTATGTTTTTGTTGCTGATGACATCGAGATATTTCTTTTCTTCGTCTTCCTTTTTCCCATCTGAACCTTGAAATTTCTCAATTTCTGAAAGAAAAAAATATAATCACAAAACCAAGATGAGTGACATGAAAAATGAGCTGCCCTGATGTGATAATTGTTTGTACTATTACACATCCAGTGTGAGTAATTCTGATAAAGGCAGAAGCTGTCCCTTGCAGACAGCCATCTGCCAACAGCAACTAAAAAGTAATACTGCAAGAGGAAGAAAGGATGGAAAACACTGAGTTGCTGTGTCTATCTCCTGACAAAACAGAAGAAGAATGTATCTTGTGACTACTTAAACCATCTACGCAAACAGCTTTCCTGGAAACAGTGCTGGAGCAAAGCATACCGTGCATTCATAATTTTTACTTTATGTAAAATTATTACTAAAATATATTCCTAAAATATATTTAATAGTTATCATCCATTGTTCCAAGCTATAGCAAAAATAAAAATATGTTTTATATAATAAATAATCTGTTAAACGGATCATATAAAATGTAAAGATTGTGATTAGTAAATGTTGAGATAAAAATGGTTATCTTGTCCTTTAAGAATGTTCCGACATGGCTGTTCTAAATATAATTACACTTTTATTCATTGTTTTTTTTTTTCTTTTGGTTTTTTGAGACAGGGTTTCTTTGTATAGCCCTGGCTGTCCTAGAGCTCACTCTGTAGACCAGGCTGGCCTCGAACTCAGAAATCCACCTGCCTCTGCCTCTCAAGTGCTGGGATTAAAGGCATGCACCACCACTGCCCGGCTACTTTTATTCATTCTTTCATTTTAAATATTTTCATTAAAAATGTGGAGCTCTACTATGAATATCAGAGAAAGAATAAAAGATAGAAATGGACCTGGTTTCATCACATATGTATCCTCATGAGGAAAACAAACAGGAAATATATACTTATGTGTGGGGGAAGTGAAAATACACACCATGAAGCTACTAAGTGGGCA
>NW_022196896.1:60107052-60114538 GCF_008632895.1 Mastomys coucha | reverse complement strand
AAAAAAAAGAACAAGAACTGAGAATAGACACAAAGGATGGAGTTTGTGCTTACAACTTGTCAAAATAATATCAGTCCATCTAGATATGTAGTGTCACTATTTAGCGTTGTGACACTAGATTTCTTCTCTCCCACTCTAATATTAAATATATTCAATGTATTACGGGGTCATTTTAAATTGACTGCATTACAAACCCCGAGACACTCTTCAGATCTTTCCCCACCTTGCGTCCTTTCACAAGCAGAACCCTGGCAACTACAGGTCAATGCTGTGCTTATGTACCCTGTAGGGACAATGGACTTCAGATCGCTGCCCTTGGGGCTTGCACCTACGCCTCAAGCCCATGCGCTTTGCTTCATATTCTATGGAGGAAACTGTCACATGAGACACACAGAAACTCAGTCTAGTCCCAGCCTGTTACATGAATAACTTCTTTGTCGATCTGTTACAAAAAGAAACAGAATTTGTCTAACATTCTTTGCCTCCCCCAAAACTCAAAGTTAGACTTTTTTTAGACACTTACAATTTGATCATTCTATGAATAATTCTAATAATGTTCCTATTAAGAAGAGCTAAATGAAATCCCATTTTCACTGTTCTTCCTGTTCACATCTAGAGTTTCCCTTTGAAAAGCTCGCCATTTCTTTCGGCCTCGTGACAAATTCACACAGTCATCTTTTCTTCCCTGACATATCTGTGAGAGCAGTAGCTCAACAATTACGTGTCAAGTGCAGTGCCACAAAAACGGTTAGAACCAAAATTTGCCTAATTTCAAAGCCAGAGAAGTCAAACTTAGGTAGCCCATTTCCTATTTTTGTTTTCATGTTCTTAATTTTCATATACTTAAAATAATTATTTAAATTTTAGCTCTATAGTTAGTTAGCTAGTTATAATACTATGGATTGGTCCCACGGCCTTATACACAGTACTAGGCAAAGGCACTATCACTAAGGTATACCTCCAGCCTTCTTTATCTTTGTTCATTTTTAAATATGATCCTCAAAATTCCTACAGTGAACTGAACTCACTCTGTATTACACAGTGTCCTTACATATAAGACAGTCCAGCCTCAGCCGCTCAGGGAGCTTAGGACATAGGCTTGTGTCACCAGGAACAAGTTAAAATGATCCTTTCTTTTATTGCACAATTAAGGCATGTACTTTGTAACATTTAAAGAATACAGTTATTCATAAAGTTCCAGAGGTGCACTGATTAGAAAGTCCTGTGTAGAAAATCAAGTCATTTCAGATTCCCACTAGCATCAATTGAAGTCTGATTAGTATATCACGATATATGTTATTTAATATATTGGAGGTGATTGTTTCAAATCTTGAAGTATGTTCTCTTTCAACTTATTTATTAGTGAACATATTCATTCAAGAGATTCTAACACTAACACTGCAGAACCTGTGTTACATGAAAATGTGAAGGTTCTATGCCCCAGTGTAGGGGAATGCCAGGGCCAGGAAGCAGGAGAAGGTGGGTTGGTGAGCAGGGGGAGGGAGGAGGGAACAGGTCTTTTTTTTATTTTTTTATTTATTTTTTTTTTCAGAGGGGAAACTGGGAAAGGAGATATCATTTGACATATAAATAAAGAAAATATCTAATAAAATTTTAAAAAAATAAGAAAATGTAAAGGAGTCTTGTTTCATCGTGTCTTCGACCATTTAACTACAGGAAGGTGTTAGAAGATGTCCACAAGAGAAAGCAACACAAAGGGAATGTCACTTCTGATTTTCTATTACTTCATTTCCCCTACAGCCACATCATTTCTTTAAAAGTGATTTTCTCACGCTTCATTATACTTTATAAACATCTTTAGTTGTGTTTTAATATTTTAATAAGAATATGTTTATTATTTGATGTTACATATGCAGATTAATTGTCTTTCCTTGAAAGTCTCTTTCAAAACTTCTGAAATTCTATTTCCTTTTCTCTAAACAATGTTAATCAGCATGTTATAGAAACTGAGGGTGGCAGATGCTTTTATTTTATGCCAATATTAGTTTTTTTTTTAAATGATTTTTCTGTTAGTTGTACTTTTCGGAAGTCAAGTATGGTTTTCTTTGTAGTTAAAGTTTACATGATTTAATAATGTTTCATGATAATGGTATGCTTTCTTTGTTGTTGGAGTAAACAGTAGGATATAAATAGATGAGACAGCCCAACCCTAAACACACATACACACAAACATTCCTAAAATGCTTCTTGGGATAAAGAGGTATGTGAATATTTACATAGAATATGTACTCAGCAATAGAATGGTGTTTGTATATTATTTACATAATTAAAACAACTAAATGTCTGCTATTTGAGTTTAAAAAATAATATTGAGCCCATTCAAACAAACAAAGGATGGATGTTCCGATGACCTTACACTCCTCATATAGATATAGTTTTTGAATTCCCTACAATAGAAAACAGAATAAAAATGGTGGCACTGAGAAACTAAACATTGAAGATAGGCTCACAATCCAAGGATGAAAAAAGTGATTATTTAAAATCTAGAAGCTTTAGTAAAATAGAATGAGAAACTGTGGGAAAACTCTGAAAGAAAGAATGACTCTGCTAATAGTAATATAGTAATAGTAATGAAGACTTGTACAACAGAGACATCTCAAAACTGAGCAAAGAGAACAATGGTGGGAGCAACACTGTATCTGATTTCATGTCATATGATAGAGGCACAGCAATAGAAACAACACAGAAACAAAAACAGGAGTGCAGATTAGAAAGGCACAGAACCATGAGAATACAGTGAGAGCCCTGAGTTTTAATAAAGTTACCAAAAAATACTTCCAAAAAGAAAGTGTCTCTCTAAACTGTAGTTCTGGAATGACTAGATAAAACACGTAAGAGAGTGAAAATGATCCCTATCTTAAGCCTATGAACAAATTAAATCAAAATGGTGAAGAATCTCATTATAAACCTGAAACTGAAAATGTTAGAGAAAAAAAAAAAGCCACCTGGCTTCCAGTTACTAGCTTAGGCTAGAATGTTCTCAAATAGATGGCAGTAATTCAGAAAATAGTACTAAGCATTTAATCATTACATTTCATGACATTAAAACAGTTCTGGGAAAGTAACAGACATGGTAAGCAAACATGAGCGAGCCACTGAGTTTGAATCTCTCTATGTTTTCATATCACTATAAGGCCAGCACTGAGGAATGGGAGAAAAACAGGCAGCTATTGGGGGCTTACTGCCTGCCAGTCTACACAAAATGGTGACTTCAATATTTACTGAGAGATGATGTCTAAAAAATAATCTGGGGAGGCAGTTGAAGAGGCTATCTAAACAATCTCTCACCTTTGCATGCCCCTTTATGGGCAAGGCAAACCATGTATATTCATAATATACCATATATTAAATACCATACATAGAGAAAGAGAGAATGTATTAAATGTTCTGGAGTTGGAGTGATGGCTGCCATTAACATGGACACCTACACTCATATGCATGTACCACTGCACAGTACATATAATATTACAACATGGAAAAAGACTTCAAAAACCATGTCTTCTGTTTTTCTTTCTTTAGTCACTGTTGGAGGAAAGAGTCATGTGTGAATGTGTGTGTGTGTGTGTGTGTGTGTGTGTGTGTGTGTGAATGTGTGCTTGTATTATCCTACATAATATTTTGCAATTGTCTTATAAACATGATTAAGTAAAAGCTGGGTTCAAATCATCTATCTCATAATTAGCAATAAAATGTTACTTTTCATTCCTTTAAAATTATGTATTGTTTTGCATTAGAAATATTATTCCAACAATCTTAACATTGCATTTTTTTATTTTTAGTTTCCACTTGTGGTTTGTAGAATTAAATCTGATTTAAACAAAAATAAAAATAAAACAGCTTTCCTCCTCCTTAGATACTTGATCTGAAGATAGGTCATTAGACTCAGGTTTACTTTAGAGAAAGTAAAGCTATCAAGAATAGCTTTGGGTTATTCTTGTGTTCTCTGGCCAAAATTCGTACAGACTTGGCTCTATAGTATCTCATACCTGTCTCTCTCTCCTTTGAAATTTCTCAAGAAGTATTCCATTTTGCACTCTTTATAGGCTTTCTTCCAAGCCCACAGACTACAAAGGCTGAAGAAAATCTATGGCCTAAAGCTGGCTTCAAACACAAAATTAAAATGGATAGTTACTTTTAAAAAATATCTCAATATTAATATGGTTATTGAATGTGTGAACAATGCTAGCAAAAATACTCTGACACAATAACAGCTTTTTAAGATCATGGACATCAGGCAACTGGACACCTATTTGATTCACAAAGCACTTAAAAGTTGTCAGAGTGGTTGTGAAGATGAGATAAAATTGATCATTCATCGAAACCATGAAAATGTCATATTTGTTAATAGTGATACTGAACAACTTGGCAATAATACTTTAAATTAAGTAGGTATTACTACTTGGAGGATTGGAAGAGAAAGAAGAGCTGCTGCAAGTGATTTGAGGCATGAAATATTTAGGGATTATCAGGAGAAGGAGGGCTTCAGTGAGCAAGGAAAAAAAATGTGATAAAGCAAAGCACCACTGTGTGGGGCAAATAAGAACATAGTGTAGTGATATAAACATATGTTGTTGTCCTAGTAAAACCATATCTTTCTTTTACTTACATTGATGCTAATTACATTGTATGCTAATGAGAAAATAATATAAAACAACACAAGGGCCAGGATGATGACCAAGCAGAGGCCTGAGAACCTGAGTTCAATAGTGAAAACAGAACTGACTGCTGCAAGCTGTCCTTTGACCTCCATAACTGTTCTGTCCATACGACTACACACAGTGACATAGATGTAAGTTATAGAGGGGATGCAAGCACTATGTTCTATGCTTCAAAATGTTCTTCATCACACTAATCTCATTACATATACTCTAATAGTATGCAAATTACCTTAAATATAAACGGCAGAGTATGAAGTAGATTGAGAAAAATTAGGCCACTATGATGGTATAAAGAATATGATACATTCTTGATTTGTGAAATACATCTCTAAACATTTATAAACACTTTCAATAGGATTGTAACATTCTTCACCAAATGGAGAACATGCTTTGCTGATTTCTAATTGTTACCAGCAACAAATTTCTAAGTTTAATGCTAAACATTTTAATTTGGAAAAAGTAAAGTCTTGTATTGACATGGGTTTCTTGCACAACTTGGGCACTTCACTTTGCATGGATTCCAGTTGTATTTTCTTTGGGGATCAAACCCGCCTTGCCCTGCCACTGGCTCTCCTGCTCTGTCAGCTTTCCCACTGTGGGCATTAGTTCTTGAAGAAACATGTAAGACTTTTCTCTTCATCACCATAGTGATTTTAATATAGAAATATGACTTTTAGCCATGTCTTTCTTTTACTTACATTGTTTTTTGTTATGTTTATACTTTGTCTACCCATAGTACTTAGACTGACAAACAGAATATACTGGACACTTACTATCTAACTAACTAAAGGCTAACTATCTACATTTTCCTGTCACTGTTCAGTCAACCAATCTAATCTTATTCTTGCCATATTGTACTTTTGGCTCATGAACTCCTGGGACATAAAGGATGAATTAGGTCCTCACATCCAGTAAGCCCACATACTAAATGAACCATGAGCACAGGCAGAAAATATATATGCTCTATGGAAACTAAAGTGTCTTGCCAAAAAATAACTTTATATGCATGGTAGTAATAAAAATAAATCATCCCAATGACAAGCAAACACTCTGGGTTTCTTGGTTTGCATAAAATTAAAACAATACTTTTCTGAGCCTTAACTGTGATAATTAGATAAAATAACATTTATTCACCATTTAGACTTAAGTTGACAGAAAGCTACCACCAGATGTGCATGAATTTGTATTAATTTATCTTCAAGATGTTCAGAAGCCTAATTACATTAGACATTCCTTGAGTTTAAAAATACATTTCCCTGAACTTTCCAAAGTATGTCATAATTCATCAGAAAAAATCAACTTTTACAATTCCTTCTTGTCATCACTCTTATTTAAATATGAGTGAATATAATCTGCTTCATATTAATCACACTCCATTAATGTCACCTGGCATATTTACAACCAAGAAAAAAAAAACATGTTCAGGTCAATTGTTGACTAATAACTGTAGTAAGTATTATTGTTACTCTTTAGAATCTGACACTAATTCTTTATTGGCTGAAGAATTTAGAGACATTTTATATTATTAAAGTTGTTTTCATATCTTTAGTATTTTCAACATAGAAAATTTGATTTTGATTTAGTATAACTCTATGATATATAGATAGATAAAGATGTAGATATATAGATATATTGATGTTTATCTTTTTGGTCACACTAAGGAAGATACTCCTCCTTCATTTTCCCTGAGATTTTTATGTGATTTCAACTCTTACATAGCAGTTTTTGGTTCATCTGGGGTGGAGTGCTGTTACATGCAGTTCTCTCTCATATCACTCAATACAAAAAGTGGAGAAAATGAGAAATAAACTCAGTTTTCTTGGTTGTGGTAATCCAAATGTTCAATACTATTTACTGCTATTATTTGGCCATATCAGAAAGCTGCCATGATATAGATAATAGAGAATCCTGTATAGTTCCTTAGAATGAAATTGAAATAACCAACCATGGTAAGGAAAAAGAAGATGCCTCCATAAATTGAAGTCTCATGACTATATGACAGAATAATCTCTAAGGCAGTGAAATTATTCTCTGAAAGAGACTTCTGTACTACAGTGTTCACTGTAACAATACCAATACTAACTAAATAAAACAAATAGGTTGACAGTAATAGAGGAAATCAGTGTGTATACACAATGGAATGCTATTGAGCCATAGAAAAATAAAATCCTGTCATTTGTGATGCCATGGATGGAACTGGATGTCATGGTGAGTGAATTAGACCAGAAACAGAAAGATAACTACTGCAAATCTCCATTCATATTATTCTCGTAGAAAGTAGAATGTAGAATGGTGGGTTCCATAGGCAAGAGAGAAAAGGTGTGACTGGGTCAGAGAAAGCTCTGCAAAGGGTCACTCATTTCAATTGGAAATAAGTTCTGCTCTGCTCCTGTACAGCTGGAAAGCCACAGAGGTAGTGATGTTGAATAATCCAGCACCTTAGGTAAAGGAAATGAAACTTCTCAATATAAGTGATGAAATCTTAAAGGTGCAGACATGTTCTCTCAATTTAACTCCTAGCCAAAGTAAGCATTCATGAAGACATATCACCTAGTTAACATGTACAATTTTAATGTACATCTAAAAAATTAAAAATCAGGAGCACTCAGTCAGCAGAATATCCATGAAGCCCAAAATCTTCCAAAAGAATTATAGAGCACTAAAGGATGTTGGGACAGAAGAAATAGTCTTCCCGTGAGGAAAGAACACCAATTGATTATCCAAACCAAATGTGGTCAGCCCTGAATGTAAGTAAGATTATATAGACTGAACAAATTGTATTTGTGTGTGTGTGTGTGTGTGTGTGT
>NW_022196896.1:60060630-60107003 GCF_008632895.1 Mastomys coucha | reverse complement strand
GGTTTCCCTGTGTAGCCCTGGCTGTCCTGGAACTCACTCTGTAGACCAGGCTGTCCTTGAACTCAGAATCTGCCTGCTTCTGCCTCCCAAATGCTGGGATTAAACCACTGCCTGGCTGTATTTATGTATTTAGGAACACATATGTATATACATATACACATATGCATATAACAGCGATTAATGAAAAAAGAGGTTATGGAGTAGAAAGAGGGCTAATAGTTCTATATGGAATGATTCTGGATGGAGAAAAGGGAAGAGGGAAATGATGCAATTATATCATCATAATAAATTATATTATAATCTCAAAATGTTAATTAATTGAAAATTAAAAATTACAAAAAAGTATTCTAAAAATCAGTTAACATCAAACATAAATAGCACTCTGATTATTATAGTATTGGCATATGTTTGAAGTCAGGAACTGCAGATCGTCTAAATGTGTTCATCTTTGTCATAACAACTTAGCCAGTTTGGGACTCTTGGATTCCATGTGAATGTACACATTAATTCTTCAATTCATGTAAATGAAACAGTATTTCTGGAGGTATTTCACTCGATCTACAGTCTTGCCATCTGAACAGTACTTTATCAAGCTGTAAATACAGGCTATACGTCCAGTTTTACAGTTTTTCTGTATGACATTCATAATATGTCCTGTACCTGTTCGGCTACAGGCTTCCTGAGTCCGCTTTTCTTCCTGACTGACTATGTTACCAGTCTTCTCTAAGATGGAAAGCAACATCTGATACAGCTCTCAAATTTATTTTTAAAATGTCCTTTTTAGTTACTATGTTATTGATGTAAAGAAATGAAACAAATAGTGTATGTATAAACACTGTACATCCTACAATGTTGCTGCATCTATTCTTCAGTTCTAATATTTGTGGATTGAATCTTCAGGACTTTCTGTAGCTATTCACAGTTGCACTCTTGCATTCTCTCAATAATAAATCTTATGTTGCCTCACAAAGTTTTAGAAGTAAAAAAGCACATTACATTTTTTTTAAATCAACTAAATTTGTAATGACACAAACTCAAACAGGGAATAATGCTTAATTGAAAATGTTTATACTCATTTAGAAAAAGTTCTCACTTAGCAAAAGAATACATTTATTATAAAATACAACTTAATACTTTCTTTATTCTGAGAGAATGGAAAGTAATACTGGAAATAGTAGCATCACTTGTCAAATCTTTTCTAAGCTAAAGAATGAATCAAAAGCCCTTGGGAATGGAGCATTCCATAAATCTCCAGTGATTGAATGCAAAATGAATGGCATGTATAATAATACATCCACTGAGGCTAGTTCAACTATGACCTCTCAGTAGATTTCCATCCTCACCAGGAAATGTCAGTGAAAAACAGAAAGCTGGTAGAGGATTTTGATAAAGCTAGACTAAGATAATTCAAATTAACTTCACCTGACTACATGGAAAAAAAGATGAATAAGATTACATATTAGAAATTACTTTAGAAATTACTTCCTATTAGCCTTAATCTCCTGCTCTCAAGTGATCTTCCTGCCTCCACCCCCAAGCATCTTGGACCACAAACAAACAGGACACCAAACACTGAACAGAAATGGACATAAGTCTTGCTTGTCAGGAAGGAAACCATGCCTGGGACTAGAAGTCTAGATAACTATCCAAAGCTAATTAGGTCATGGAACTTAAGGGAGAATCTATTACTACTATTTTTATAGACCCATATAATTCCTCACTGTCTAGAATGTCTAAAATGAATTCTTATGCCTAAGGATAAGGGTAGCCCTCATCTCTCATTAAATAAGTTTCTCTTTACAGTAGAGACTATTTTAGAAAACCACAACTGGCCATAATGCAGAGATCAACAGATCATGGGATGCCAAGCTCCAATGAATACATCTTCAGCACAACTTCTCCACCCAAGGTTTATGGAATGTTGTGGAAGAGGGAGGCAGGCAAATTATAAGACACAGAAGACCAGGAAGTCTGCTGAGATTGTGTTCCCTAGAAATTATAGGGAATGAACAAATTTTACCAATAAAATTCAACAATATGGCTGTCTAAACAAAGCCCACATGACAATCCCAATAGGCATGCTTACATACATAGAGGAAATCTCATGGAATCCTAACTGCTGAGAGAGAGAGATTTAGTCTATCTCAGAGATGAGCCTCTTATGTACTTATCCAATACAAAATGATTAGTTTGGAAATTAAATATCCACAAGTAACACTGATTATATGTAGCAGGTTGCACTTTTATGATATAACAATAATAAAAGTAAAAGAGACCGTGCATTTTAGGGAGAGAGAAAAGGGACATGGAGAGATTAGAGGGAAGGACTAAAGGAAGAAAATGGAATCAGTGATATAATTTCATTTTAATTAAATATTATAAAAAGTGATAAAAATGTACTTTAAATATAAAATAAAAACAAACTAAGGATGCTGCTTACTGGAGTATTATTTCCTGTATATGATATAAGGCAAATAAAAATTTGTTACCAATTTTAAAATCTGGTCTTCTCTTGACTCTAGGTAGACAAGTGTCATCAATAAACTCCAAGTTCATCACCCTCTAAGAGGTAGTCCCAATTTCCAAGTTAAACATAGACACTGATTTTACCAAACAGGCTTTTTAATCAAAGTCTAGCCATTGCTCTTCTGTCATAGAGTTACATAGTTATATGACACATTAACAAACCATTAAATGAATTCTATTCTTCTATCATGATGTACAAATCATTCATCTTGACTTTGGTATTGGTATTAATAGCTGATATTGGTATTAATTGACTCTCAATAGCTATAACTCCAAGTAGGTGGCAATCTGATAAGACTTAGATTTCTAGAATTCCTCTAAATGATATAATAGAAAGCATAATGAGATCTAGACTTACCTCATCTAAACGTTAGGAAGCCATGGCATCATGCATATGAATAGTTAGTCCACATCACCAATGTCCCTGAAGAGTCATCATTTGCGTTAGATTGGCCTGGGGTGTACACAACTAGGATGTGGCCCTTGTGTGGGAAGTTGTATACCAAGCCCACTCTGCCAAGCTTCAATAGTGCCTTTCATTTGAATTTTTTAGAATGTACTTTCATACAGATGTGAACATAAGCCTGGAGCCCAACGACCTTAACTTGGGGGGTTTCATGTGACCAGAATAATCTATAGAATAGGGAATTGCAGTATTGTACAAAGGCACAACTTAGTCCTATAAGATTTTACATTGCAAAGGACAATATGGTGGTTGAATCTGAATGGTTTCAACAGACTCATGTGTTTGGATACTTGGTCCACAGGGAGTGGCACTATGAGGAGGTGTGCCCTTATTGGAGGAGCTTTATCATAAGGCTTTGAGTTTCAGAGGCTCAAAACAGTTCACTTCCTGCTGCCTTCTAATGAATCAAGATGTAGAATTCTCAGCTCCTTCTCCAGTACCATGTCTCCCTGCATGCTGCCATGCTTCCCACCATGAAGAAAATGAACTAAATCTCTGAAACTGTAAGCCTATCCCAACTAAATATTTTCGTTAATAAGAGTTGCCATGGTCATGGTGTCTTTTCAAGGCAATAGATGCCCTAAGACAGGAGTTGTTACCACAGACTGGGGTATTGTTGTGATAATCCTGACCATGCATTTGTTTGCAGGAATGTGGACTTTGGGGTTTTAAATTAGAAAATCATTTGAATGTATTAAATGGGGCTTTATTGGTTATGCTAGCAGGAACAAGACTGTGAAGAAGGTAGGGAGGGAGGGTGATTTAAACTGTGGGGCCTGGCTCAATAGGTTACAGAGGAGAAGAATATTGATATAGAGCCTAGACATTATACTTATGATATTTTGGTAAAAAAATGCAGCTGTTTACTGCCCGTGTCCAAAAACATTCCCCTGAGGCTTAATTGAAGAATTATAGAATAACAGCTTTAGCAGAAGACATTTCAAAACAAGCTAGTATTGACTATGTTGTGTGGCTATCAGTGTTCACTCTTCTGCAGTTCTGTAATAAAAATATATAGTTTAAGAAGGGGCACCAGCAAGAAGAATGGAACTAAGTCCTTTGTGCAAGGAGATAAACAGACTAAAGGAAAGCTTAATGCTAAATGGAATAAAGGGAATGGTGACCTCAGTGTAAGAGCCTGCCCAGAGAAGCTACCAACTTGTGAAAATGAATTAAAAGCTTAGAGTCCAGTGTGGTGGTTCACATCTTTATTCCCAGTACTCCAGAGGTAGAGGTAGAGGCAGGCAGATCTCTCTCTGAGTTGTAGGTCAGCCTGTTTACAGAGCAAGTTCAAAGACACCTAAGCTTGGACAGTGAAAGAAATGACTGAAAAGACAAAGTTGGTAAAGGTGTATTTGACTAAGGAGTCTTGTTTTAGCCACAGCAAGCAGTAGAATTTATAGCTTAAACCACATGGTTCTGGCTTTAGAGTCAAGGACAGAAGAAAGGGATTATGGAATCTCTGTGACTAAGGAAAGCTGCTGAGTCTAGGCATGTCCTAGGGATATCCCTGCATAGAGGCTTAGAGAGACCATTGCATGAATCTATGAAGGTGAAGCCTGGATTGCCATGGAGAAAGCAAAATATTGGAGATGTCAGAGTCATGGGATACCTGCCCCAAAAGAGGAGCTAACCAGGAGTGGAACCAGTTCAGGAGAAAAAAAAGAGGGGGTGGGTGTAGCTGTCAACAAAATTAAAAGAAGAGTGCTTTGATATCAGACATGGAGATGCAGATTTGGGAGAAAACCCAGCTTGTTTCTTGTCTTGCTTTGGTAAAGTATTTCCTCAGTGTGCTCCTTCTCCTCCAATTTGGAATGGTAATGTATAACCTGTACCATTATTTGTTGCAAGTATGTGATCTGCTTTTACATATTGATTTTACAGTAGAGTACAGTTCTGAAATTATATAAGTCTCAGAAGAGACTTTGAACTTTCGACTTTTAAACAAGTTTGAGACTGTTATAGACTGGAAACTTTTGAAATTGTATGGAATGGCTGCCAGCCCATAGGAGTCAGGGAGAGAAATGTGGTAGTTTAAATAGGAATGGCCTCCATAAACTAGTTTGTTTGAATACTTGGCCAATAGGTTGTGGCAATATTAGAAGTTGTGGCCTTCTTGGAGTAGGTGTGGCTATGTCACTAGGGGGTGGGTTTTGAGGTCTCAGAAGCTCAAACCAGTTCACTTCCATCTACCTTTAGAACAAGATGTAAACCTCTCAGCTCCTCAAACAGTATCGTGTCTGCCTGGGTGCTGCCACGCTTCCTATAATGACAATAAATGAAATATCTGAACTCTAAGCCAGCCCCAGTTAAACGTTTTCCTTCATAAGAGTTGTGGAGGTCATGGTGTTTCTTCACAGGAATAGAACCCTAAAGAAGTCTGACAACAAGGCCACAGAAGATCCTGGGGAACTCTCACTGCCCAAAGAGCTCAGGAGATGCCCCCTTCATACAGGTCAGTGAGGAACCTAACCATGGCTAATTTGTTCTCTACACTTTATCATGTGGAAAATTTTTCACTGAAAAGACATTGTTAAACAATTATAAGGCAACTCTTTATGCTTGGGATTTTCATGGAAAAGTTGTAGAATAAATATAGAAGAAATGAAACCTTCCTTCCAAAAGTGTTACATTATGTGATAAGAAACAAGCAGATCATACATAGCAATTTCAAGTCCCTTAGGATGTGTAACTAAATTGAACAGTTTCACACTGTCCTGAAAATTCTGTCACAACCTAAGGCAACCATGATGTTATATGCGAAGATATCAAGTTAAAAGTTGAAAACTCAATTTAGAACACAGGCCAAACAGTGCTTCTGCCAAGTTGTATTTTACTGAGAAAAACCTGTGGTTACAATCTAATCAGCAGGATTTGTAACTGGTAACATGCAATACATCACCCAACATTTACTGAAAACCTTCCTTAAGATTCCGCTGAGAGAAAGACTGCTAGGGATAATGGGTCCTAAAGGAGTTTATCCTTCTCATAGCACATGCAGCCAACTCAAATATTGATCACACCAAGCATTAAAAAATGTGCTTTCGTGAGACACGCATGCTTTCAGACTAATAAACATGAAAGCTCTTTACTGTGTATAGCAGACAGAGCCCATGTATTTATAAACATAGATTTCAGGGCACTGATAAGAATTTAAATGTTTGTACAAACTGATGAAGAATGTCCACATAAGCATAGAACAGGAAGGATTAATCCATGTGTGGCAGATGTGAGAGGTTTCTGAAAGTTTCAAACCAGAAAAGGTTGTGATTTTTTTTTTAAACATGCTGAGATCTACATTGTGTTGGGTAGTTTAAGGTACCATATCATAGAAATCTGCTAGTTTACAAATGACAGCGTCCCATGAGCTACAAACTGGAAAAACATACTTCAAATAAAATAAGTGACTCTGAAAGCCACCTTTATCATTAGCTTGGACAAGTGGATTAGAAGAATAAAACATTCCATGCAGCAAATGTGACTATACTAGAATAGTTTAAGTAATTTACATATAAGTGCTTTAAGGTAATATAGAAAAAATTCTATTAAAAATAAATAACATTCAGTCATTCCAATTTTTATACATTTTGAACTTAAGCATTTTCATTAAAGTAAGACATACTTCTTTAAGGATCTTCAGACCTATAAAATCTCAGAAATATATTTATGTATATAATAGAATAACATATTTAAATGATCTTTAGAGCTAAAATTACATAATTACTTAAGTGTATATGCAATAAATATTTACCCTTTAAAAGATGCAGTTTCATACACAACTTGAAAAAAATCAAACTTTTTTCATAAAGAAATTAGAAGTAGTAATGATCTGTATGGTTTCAATTATATACCATAAAATAAATTTTTTTCTTAAAAGGAAATAATGGATTAGTAACAACAAATTATAATATCACATGTGTTAAAGATGAATATTGCCATTAATTAATTAAGAACTGTGTTCTTCCATCACCCATATCAATCAAGAACAACTTTACCTTTTGAGTCATTACCTTCTGCTAACCCTCAAACATAAAAACTATGTCACTCCAGATCTCTATTACATTGTCATAACTTATATATCTGAAATATCAGTCAATGCTTCTACTGTCCTGCCAGTTATTTTTATTTTTATAAACTATATTATTAAAATAATATAGATAAAATAGACATTAATGCCCAAATTAAGCACACACTTAAAATGGTGGTTCTGAACTGTGGAACTTTACTGTGGATTTTTGCTATCTCATATATTTTTAAAAACCCATCATCCAAAACAAAAAGTCCACAACAGGATTACAATTAACAGGCATTAATTTGTTTATATCCTCCTTTACAGCAAATATTACATGTAATACTTTCTTTAGTGGTTACTTTTATCATTTGTAATTAAATCTTTTTGTGTCAGTATGTGTGTGCTTATATACAGAAAAATGCAGGGGACCATGTAAAGTATATCCAAGGGATCCACTGGAACTAGAGTTATAGATGTCTGTGAACCATCCAGTGAGGGTGCTAGGAGCCAAGCATGGGTTCTTCCAAATACAATGAGTTCTCTTAACTGCTGATCCATCCCTACTCTTTCCTGTTGTTATTTGTTAAGAATTGCATGTCTGACTACTATATTAACAGTGTCTCCATCCCTTTTTCTCTCTGCTCTAAGATCTTCCCTTGTCTACCCAGGCCGTCTAAGATCTATGACCTCCACTTCTTTCATTTTATCCTGCATTACAGTAGACCATTCCTAAAAGTAACACAGTGGCCACACAATGTTGAGACACTTGATCAACAGTGTTGCTAATTTGCAACTGAACTAAATGCCTGGGACTTCCCCAAAGATAATGAAATGCTTGCTGCTTGTAAACTTCAGAGCCCTTTTTCCACTGAGCAGGTTTGCTACTGACACACAAGCCCTGCCCCACACTGGACTCCAGAGAGATTCTACCTGGCTATTTTTCATTGCAATATAGAAAAGGTGCTATAGGCATGTCCTGGCTTTGGCTATATGGGAATGAGGTGCTCTGTGAAGGCCTGAGACCAATGATGTATTCCTGGACTATGGCACTCACCAACCTAAGGCAGGGTCACGAGCCAAGAGGTTGTGTTTATTAATCAAAAACACTGAAAAGGCCCAGTTTGTATAAAAAACATGCAAACTTGCTGTTTCCACGTTTGGAAACGTGATTTCCAAAGACGGGTAAGGGAATGACCAGTAGATCCATATCTAAATCAGGCAGGGTCTCCAAGCCACCATGAAATTCCCACGCAGGACTATAGTGCATAAATATGCCCTAGTCCAGCTAATTTTTAATAAACAAGGGAGGAATTGTGACCTCCTCCTTAGCCAAAAAGCCTGGTGACTCAGAAGGAGCCTTAGCTGGAAAGTGGCTCTCCCACCTGGGGTGAGCCAGACAAAAGGTCCTTTGTCTGTTCTCTCTCTCTCTCTCTCTCTCTCTCTCTCTCTCTCTCTGTCTCTCTGTCTCTCTGTCTCTCTCTCTCTCTCTCTCTCTCTCTCTCTCTCTCTCTCTCTCTCTCTCTCTCTCTCTCTCTCTCTCTCTCTCTCTCTCTCTCTCTCCTTTCTCTCTGTCTGTCTGTCTCAGAGGAGCCACCAGACATCAAGCTACAAAAACTCCCCTGGCTGACAGGTTGCTGCAGTGTTGAGATTCTGACAAAGACCCTGGTGCCTAGAGACTTGCTTTCATTTTGTGAAATATATATGTATATGTATACATATATGTATATATATACATACCTGACTTTCCTAGTAAATGTGGCTTTGATCAGAAAATTCGACTTGGCCCAATTACTTCTCTCGCAACCTCGAACCCCTATATTTTTTCTTAGGCTCCTGCTTCTCTTCCAGGAGAATCCAGTTCCTATGACCACGGGCGGTTACACACAATGCCTAGAAAAATCAGCTTCAGGAATGGGACATATGTGAGAAAGAGAAGATAAGGTACATACTAACACTGTGCAGATGCTCCAAGTCATTGGTTGTAAGATGACTCGCTCCCCTTCCTTCTGATCTTGTGAATACAGCACTGAAGGCCTGAGATGCTACTAGCTCTTCATAGATATTTCTGTAGCTTTAGCTTCAAAAATAGCAAAGCATTTCCCCTAGACAATATACACTTATTAATAAGGGTAAAATTATTTATGGGGAAAATCCAGCCATTTTACTCCCCAAGGTAAAAGATCTCACATTCATAACCTTGGTGCCCTGCCTGTAGTAAAATCTACTGCCCCTATAGTCAAGATCTGGCACATTCCCATCAAACATTGGGAAATAAATAAACGTATGAATAAATATGGACAGTTTGTCCATTGCTCCTGCTCAGAGAAGAAGTAGGTTTTCTATCACTGCCCCCCAAAAATGTGACAAGATAACTTGTCAGCAAACTACAATTTTTTGCCAGAAATAAATTCAATCCACTTACATTGTTCAGTGCTCTTAGAGTAAAGAATAAAAATGCACAAATCTGTACTTAATCACTCAGCATTAAACCCAAAATTTCTTTGAATGCAAGAGTAGCACTCATTGCTTTCCATACCTCTAGGTTTATGGTGTTCAATAACTATGGAGATGCCCTTTGAACTGCAAAACAATTATTTTCATCTATAAATACAGATAGAAGTAAATGGATATCAGGCAGCAGGGAAGAGAGGGGGCAGTCTGTGCATTACAATGAAAAGGCCTGAGGAGCCCAGATACTGAAGAATAAAAAACACAAGAACCACAGTAATGGGAAGTTCTATTTCTCAATAAGTTTCCTACTCCAATGTACCAAATAAAACATACATGGCCTATTTATAGAACCAAGGGCATGGCAGAGAACTGTGCAGTATTATAATATAGTACTACTATTAATTTCTGGCCTAATTGTGATGATATTAGCTGGAATGGAAAACATAAAAGTAATATTAGGTTTGATGGAGTAGAAGAAATTATCAAACTCTGTGAATCTTAAATGGGTTAAGATGCTGACTTATTCCAAGAAGAAAAACTATTTAATCCAGGAATATTTGGATCTAAAAATCAGGAGATGAACCTAAACAAATGAAGGATAGAGCAATAATACATATAAGTAAACATTTAAGATTTATATCAAAAGCACAAGATGGTCTATAGCAAGAATTTAGAAGTGATGGGTAAATAATATGTAATAGTATGTCTTGGGGACAACAACATAGTGATCAAAATTAGAAAGAATTGATCAGAGTAATAAACTAATCTTAGAAGCCAGTAAGCAGTATCAACTTGAAAAGGAATGTCATTGATATGGTCGAATGACTTTAAGTATAGTAATGGGGGCTTGAGTTGAGGCAGCGAGATTGAGTGGTCTAGCATAAAGAGACTCAATGAAAGGGACTATGAGACATACCCTAGCATGCTTATTGGTCAATAACATTGTAGTTTATGCATGAAAAATAATCACTGAGTATTGTTGTCTAAAGCCTAGTTCTGACACAGTACAGCCTAACTGTGGTGGAATTCATCCAGAAAATTACCTTTATTAAAATCAACATTTTAGTTCATGAAATTTAGAAACTTATTAAATGGCTTTAGCAAAATCCATGAAGTACTTCATAAGTTGCAATTCTCAACCCACTTCTTTAGGCAAGAGTACAAATGTGTTTCTATCTAGGAGTGTTCAGAAAGGACAGCTATCTGACTGTAGTTTCTCTCCTGAGTGCTTGGTGAAACCTAAACTCAGACAAACACATATTGATTGAGCCATGTATTGACTGTAAATGGATGCATCCTCAGATGCTTTGGAAACCACTTATGCTTAAAAATCTGAAACACTGATGTGTGGACTCCTAATTCTCACAAGACAATACGGCATATTTTATTAATTTAAATGGCTAACTACTTTTAGGAAAACTGGGAAACAAGTTCATCTGTTTTATTCCTGATAAATATACAAAGAAAACAATGAAAATTTATAATGAGGAATGCTTTTGCAGCCATTTACAACACTCACACAATTAATTACTCTTTATGGGGATATTTATTTTAATGACTATTTTCCTGTCTCAAAAATTCTTTTGTGTCCATCTCACACACACATGTAAGTCAGTGAAGATGCATATGGAGATTATATATGGTCATAAATGAAGGAGAGAACTGGAAGAATGCTGTCCTTAATCCTTGTGAAAAAGAATTAAATTTGATTATCCACCTGTTAGCTTGCTTTAATTTGTAAAACAAGTCTATGATTAATTCTTAAGAACGAAAAAATGACTTCTCACCTCAAATTGTTTACAAGGTACTTATGCATCTGCATAAGTGGATGTTGACAAGCACCACTGTAGTGGTCTAAATGAGCATGGTACACGTATTTGGGTACTTGGCTTCAGTGATTAGAAATCTTTGGGAAGGATGCGTAGGTATGGCCTTGTTAAAGGAGATGTGTCACTAGGCTTTGAGATTTCCAAAGTCTTGTGAATTTCTCAATGTTCTCTTTTTGTTTGCCACATAATTGTGGATGAAAATATGAGCTCTGAGCTGTTCCTTTGCTCAACCATCATGGACTCTAGTCCATGATATGGACTAGATGTGGGCATGATTGGACTGTAAGCCAATGAAATGCTTTCTTTTGAAGTTGCCTTAATAGATGATGAGAACCCCACCCCCCCAAAGATAATAAATGAAATAAGCAATAGATTTTAGTAGACTTTAATTTAGTATTCTCTAATTTTGTAGGCTTAAGTATCCAACTGTTAATTTGTACTGCTCTATTTCATTTCATTGAGTCAATTTTAAAGTAAAACATGACACATATACATATGAAAATTTTATTTAGCTATAAGCAAATTAGAAATAATGAAATCTGCAAAAACATGGACATAACTGGAAAATACTATACTGACTTAGGTAACCCAGATCCAGAAAGACAAACATGATATGTTCTCTATGATCTGTGAATCCTAGCCCAGAATTTGTAGGACTGATTATATAGGAGTTTCAGTAGAAACCAGGAAAGTAGACAAGAGACCAATTGGAAATTAGGAGAAAGCTATATAAAGGGTGATAGTTAGACACAAGTGCTTTGAAGAAGAAATTGGAAAATAGGGATGGGAAAACCATATTAAGAGTAAGCAGGAGTAATAATTCAGAAGGAGGGTGAAGGAAAAAGAAATAACACTAGGAGTGTTTGGAAAAGCTATAGGGAGATGTACTATTTTAAAACACTTCTTATAACACACATATAACACATGATATGCATGCACACACAGATACACACACACATATGCACATATACACACACACACATACACATCCCTTCCAAGTTCCATAAACTATTTTCATAGAAAGCCTAGTACCAGACAATGGATGTCTCCATTTGTGTTGTTGATAGACAGAGTCTAAAAGGTTCCCAGAGCAATACAAGCTATTGTAGTTTTTGTTTGTTGTCAGCTACAACCTGAGGAGTAAAACATTGTTACTGAAAGGATTACATACTTTAGTCATAGGACAGGGAAAAATGAAGCTAGTAGTGACCTGGAGGAATCTACTCTGAAGACTCCTTTCAAAGTGCCAGATGATGCAAAGAAGAATGACAGGAAGGAAAGTATGCAAGCCTTAACTAGCAATGAGGCTAGCAAGTTACAATTACAAGCAGCATCAAAATAAAGGCCCAATCTTGATGCTAATCATCAGCCATCTGACTGCATTAAAGCTTCACTCAATAACCTGGAGGGAACTCATGCCTGATATCACAAACCTAGCCAAGAACTCATGAGTTATAGAGTCCAGGGACACTACAAGGGAAACTTTTACTACCATTTACCAAACTAAATTAAATGTACCTCTCATGTCTCATCAAAGAAAAAGTATATTTGCTGCAAGCACTGGTTACTACAGAGATCAACTACTAATAAAAGAATAGGTAATAAATGATCATAGGATATCTATATGAAAATCGGACTGTATCATAACCTCCATGCCCAATGCTCAAGGAATAATAAAGGAAATGGAAAAAAAAGATTCTTAAGAGTCAGAGGACTGGTGGATCTGTTGTGAGATAGCTTTGGAGACTACAGGAATGCTGCACCCATGAACTCTGAACAATATGGTTGCATGTACGAGACCACAGCAGTCAATATGTCAGTGTGAATGGGGAAAATATTCTCCAGGTCTGCTGGGGGTGGAATTCTGTTTTCTTCATGGACTTGCTCCATGATAGGCTGTCCAAGAATGAGCAGTCAGCCCTGAATCTATGTATGAAACACTATACAATAACTTGACTTTATAAGATTGTGCGTGTGTGTGTGTGTGTGTGTGTGTGTGTGTGTGTATTGCAAGCTGGTACAACCACTCTGAAAATCAGTCAGACAGTTCCTCAGAAAATTGGACATACTATTATTACCTGAGGTTGCAGCTATACAACTCCTGCGCATATACCCAAAAGATGTTCCAACATATAACAAGGACACATGCTCCACTATGTTCTTTGTAGACTTATTTATAATAGTCAGAAGCTGGAAAGAACCCAGATGCCTTCAACAGAGGAATGGATACAGAAAATGTGGTAGATTTCCACAACGGAGTATTACTTAGCTATTAAAAACAATGACTTCATGAAATTCTTAGGCAAATGGGTGGAAATAGAAAACACCATCCTGAGTGAGGTAACCCAACCACAAAAGAACACACATGTTATGTACTCATTGATAAGCATATATTAGCCCAGAAGCTCAGAATACCAAAGATACAATTCACAGACCACATGAAGCATAAGAAGGAAGACCAAAAATGTGGATACATTGGTCCTTCTTAGAAGTGTGGAACAAAATACCCACAGGAGATACAGAGACAAAGTGTAGAGGAAAGGCCATCCAGAGACTGCCCCATCTGTCACCAAACCCAGATACTATTGTGGATGCCAAGAAGTGCTTGCAGACAGAAGCCTAATATAGCTGTCTCCTGAGTGGCTCTGCCAGAGCCTGACAAATACAAAGGCAAATGCTTGCAGCCAACCAATGGACTGAACACAGGTTCCCCAATGGAGGAATTAAAGAAAGGACTGATGGTGATGAAGAGGTTTGCAGCTCCACAGAAAGAACAACAATATCAACCAACCAGGTCCCCCAGAGTGCCCAGGGACTAAACCACCAACCAAAGAGTACATGTGGAGCTACCCATGGCTACAGCCACATATGGAGCAGAGGATGGCCTTGTCAGACATCAATGGGAGGAGAGGCCCTTGGTCCTGTGATGACTCAATGCCCCAGTGTAGGGAAATGCCAGGCAGGGGAAGTGGGAGTGGGTGGGTGGGTAGGGGAACATCCTCATAGAATTAGGGGGCGGGGAGGGGATAGGGGCTTTTTAGAGGGGAAACCAGGAAAGGGGATAACATTTGAAATGTAAATAAAGAAAATATCTAATAAAATTTTTCAAAAACTAAATAAATAAATAATGAAGACATGAATTTGTGAGGGGGTGTGATAGCGGAAAGGAAACAAAGGAGGAGTTGTAGGGGGAAGAAGGTGTGAGAGTTATATAAGTATATTCAATGTACTTATATATAAAGTTGTAAAATAAAACTGGTTCAAGACTAAAAATAGTTGACAAAAATTCACGAAAAATATATTTTATTCTATATCAAATTGTATAAGCTATAAAACAAAATCATGTCTGTAATGTAAAAGTCAACTGAAAAAGTGCTAAAGATTTTTAAGAGGAAAATTGTTAAAATGGGAATGTCACATATGTACATGTAAAATTCATAAAAAGATCAAATTTATTTATTTTAAAAGATCTGTTTTTCCATGATATACTTTGTCATGTAATTTCAGTACTTACTTTATACCCAAAGATTACGGCCATGGTGGTTTACATATTTATAACAAGAGCCCTGACTCTGTAAGCTTAAGCTTAGAAAGGGTAAGAGAAATGGAATCTAAGACTGTGACACCAGCTCCTCCCTGACGGCCAAAGAAGCCTCCTGAACTTTCCATTCCACAGCTTTGCAACAAATGAAAGACCCAAAAAGAGAAACAAATGGGGCTTTAAGTGGACTCTGCCAAACTCCTTTGTGTTGTTCAACATCATTCTTATACAATCTTGCATTTATCCTCCTCAATATTCTCAAGTAGTCCTCTAAGGGCCATTCTATGCACATCCTATTTTCCAAGAATAAATTCTATATAGTTGAGGTATAAGTGTTAGTGTGTACATTTAGATTTCAAAACAACAGCTACACTGAAAAAGATTAACATACTGAGTTTCTGAACTGTTCCTACTTTTGTTAAAAAAAAAAAATCGGTACAATCCACAAATAGAACAAATACCCATCACAAAGGTGTTCTTACCTATACTCCTCATGTTGTACATTAGGCTTTCAGACTTGTACGTATTTGCTGATTTATATACTTTAAGACACTTCAGTTAATGCCTTTCCATTTCCAAATACAAGGGGTATCCACTGTTGGATCCTCTGTGTATATCATTGTCTTTTTACAAAATATTCCTCTTGTGAGATGGCATAATATTTTTTTTTGCATCTAGTTTGTTTCAATTAGAAAAATGTCCTCCACTGTGTGGAATAGTATAGGATCTTATTTTGCTAAGAGTTAATAAGTACCAAATTATATATATCTCATATTTTCTTCATCAATTTACCTACTATTGTTGTTCCCATAGCTTGCTTATTGTGGACAGTGCTACTTGAACCTCTATGAATATTTCTGCACACACACACACACACACACACACACACACACACACACACTCACTACCACCATAAATTAAACAAAATAAAATAAAACATTGTATTCTATAAACTCTAAATAAGTGGTAAAATGTGTTTTTATGTATCTTATAAGGAAATTGGTGTTCTCAAGCTTAGTTTCTTAATACAATCATAGTAAACATGAAAGCATGTTTACTATGCTTAAAATTCTTCTGTTGAATAGTCAAACATTTTTCTACCCCTCAGGGTCTTTCTATTTGTAGACTCACATCCTTTCTTAAGGGGAGATTAAGTGTACCCATAACCCCATGTCCTATGCACAAAGCTTTCTGTGAGACTGCTGATATTCCTTATTTCAGTCAACCATGTGCAATACAGAAAAAAATACATAACCAATTAAAACTATCATGAGTATATAAGGTGAGGTAGGTATAAACAACTAAAGCATAGACTTGAAAATAATAAATAATATTATATTCTTAAACAGTTAAAATTTTCTAAGTATCATAATATACATAAGCTGTATACCTTCATAGAAGTTATTGATAACCATTGTCCTTGTCAGACCTTTCTTCTTTAGACATCACAAGAGAACTCAAAGGATAATTAAGAAAATCAGCTCATTGAAAGCATTGAAAGGATGGATATTGGCCTGAGGAACTTGGATACTAGTTTTGCTTGCATCTATCTATCCATAACTCACTCTCAGTGTTTCTGATATTTCTCTTGAGTCTAGACTACAACTTTACTATAGGACTCTGTTGCTGAAAATACTATACATATTTGCCAATGACACACAGAGGAAAGTAAATTTAAAACTAGAAATGGGATTAATACTATATCACTAAATATATATCTGATAAAGGCATGTGGCACATGTGTACACACACACACACACACACACAATTGAAATTACAGACATCAGAAAAATATAAAACCAAAGTGAAACCCAAAGTGTTAGTTACTGTTCTACAGTTCATACAGCTATGAACAGACACCATGAAAAAGGGAGTTTGTAAAAACAATCACTTAACTGCAGGCATGCTTAAAGTCTCAGAGGATTAATTTATGACCATCATGACAAGGAACACAGCAGCAGGCAGGCAGGTATGGCTCAGGATAAATATCTGACAGCTTAAATCTATCTGATCCATACATGGGAGGTAGAAAGAGATTTGGCATAGTGTGTGTTTCTGAATCCCCAAAGCCCAGTAACATAACTCCTCCCCGTTATATTTGTTAAACAGTCTACCACTTGGAAACAAAATATTCAAGCTAGAGAGATGGCTCAGTGGTTAAGAGCACTGACTGCTCTTTCAGAGGTCCTGAGTTCAATTCCCAACAACCACATGGTGGCTCACAACTATCTCATCAGATCTCACTACAGATAGTTGTAGTGAGATCTGATGCCCTCTTCTGGTGTGTCTGAAGACAGCTACAGTGTACTCACATAAAATAAATAACTCCTTCATTGGGGACCCTGTACTCAGTCCAATGGATGGCTGTGAGCCTCTACTTCTGTATAAGTCAGGTACTGTCAGAGCCTCTCAGAAGAAAGCTATATCAGGCTCCTGTCAGCCAGCACTTGCCTGTATCCACAATAGTGTCTGGATTTGATGATTGAATATGGGAAGGATTCCTAGGTTGAGGAGTCTCTGGATTGTCCTTCTTTCAGTCTCTGCTTCATAGTTAGTCTCTGCAACTCCTTCCATGGGTATTTTGGTCCCCGTTTTAAGAAGGAATGAAGTATCCATACTTCTGTCTTCCTTTTCTTGAATTTCTTGTTGTTTGTGGATTGTACTTTGTGTAGGACAAACAACAATATAAACTAACTAGTACCCTCAGAGCTCCCAGGGACGAAACCACCAACCAAAGAGTACACATGGTGGGACTAATTGCTCCAGCAGCATATGTAGCAGAGGATGGACAAGTCGTTCATCAATGGGAGGTGAGGCCCTTGGTCCTGTGAAGGTTCTATGCCCCAGTGTAGGGGAATGCCAGGGTCGGTAAGCAGGAGAGGGTGGGGTGGTGAGCAGGGGGAGGGGGGAGGGAACAGGGTTTTTTTGTTTGTTTTTGGTTGTTCTTTTTTTTTTATATTAATTTTTTTCTATTTTTTTTGTGGGGGGGGACTGGGAAAGGGGATATCCTATGACATGTAAATAAAGAAGATATCTAATAAAAATATTTTCACCATGTTAAATAAATAAATAAATCTTAAAAAAAAATTCCAAATAGTTGAGCCTATAGTCTCTTAGAATACCATACCCAGTGTTGTTACAATGAATAATATATTACTGAAAAGCATATGTTTACCTTGATAAACAGATGTAAGCCTTCTAGGGAAGGTTTGTAAAGGTTTCTTTGTAATGAAACTTTGTAACATTACAAAGTTTCTTTCATTTGTATTTGTTTTTTCTTTCTTTCTCTTTCTTCCTTCTTTCCTTCCTTCCTTCCTTCCTCCCTCCCTCCCTCCCTCCCTTTCTCTCTCTCTCTCTCTCTCTTTCTTTCTTTGTGCTTTCTCTCTTTCTTGAATAGTTGGCCAACAAAAATCAGATTTCATGCTTTGTTTGTTTTGTTCTTCTTTTGTTTGTTTTATTGTGTTAGATGTCAAATTTAGGCTATAAACCTACCCCTACCACTGCCACTGAGCTCCATCCCCAGCTGTATATCCTGCTTGCTTGCTTGTTTTTTGTTGGGGGGGTTGCAATTTGACCAGACTGGTCTTGATCTCAGTCCTCTGCTCAGGAAGGCACTGAATTTGCGATTCTTCTGTCTCCACCTCATATGCTGGGATCACTGATCAGCCCTACGGACCCAGCTCCCATGGTTGTTTTAAATGCTAAATCAAAAAAATAAAATAAAATAAAAACACTGAGACACCCTCCAACCAGGAAACTTCTTATCTGATATATTTAGAAGTCTAGAATTAAAGCAGGCCATGAGGGATCTAGAGGCCACCAAGAAAGTATAACTAGGTCACCGTGAATTTGTCTCTCAGCTCTGTCCCCCATTTACCATCACAACTTGTCTCAGCTGCCGTGAGAAGCTTGGAAGAGAAAGAATCTCAAAGAAGGTGTCTGAATCCTGCTTTTCCACAGACCCTTGGCAGGCCACCTCACTCTCCTTGAGTAAAGTGTAACATTACTGCTAATTGCTGCATCCTTTTGCTATGAAGATGTACATGCAAGGAGAACAGAGGAACACATCTGGTGAATTCACTGAGTACTTTATAAATGCAGGCATGAACAAAGCATTGGTGAGAATATGGTCTCCTTGTAAGCTGGATCTGCATGTAGAATATTCAGAGCAAGTTTGAGGAACACAGGCATCAGTTTCATCAAGGCCCAGCATTTCCTTGGCACTGAGAATCTCCTGCCATGATTTGAGCAGGGAGAGGTGATTTCATAAGACACCATGAATCACCGTGTAAGACTTTTGCCTCCACCATACAGTGGCTACCACGTATTATCATCTCTTACGGCTGAACAAAATTGCCCTGAAAACTAAAGGAAAGTTTCAGTGGCTGTCAGGGGAAGAGAAAGGGAGAGAGAGAGGGATGAGATACATTCTGAGCCTATGTAAAATTGCTGCTCTAAGAGGAAAAGTCCATTTTCTACAGCAATGTAGCCCTGAGAGATCACACCAGCTCCAGTGGAGGAGCTGATATATATATATATATATATATATATATATATATATATATATATATATATATATATATATCAGCAGTGCTAAGAGTATTCAGTCAGATTTTAAAAAAAATTGGGGGAGAGGTACATGAAGTGGGGAGAGAAAAGGGATGGAGGATATCAGCACAATATCCTGGTAACAGAGTGGAAAATTACTTGCAAGATGATTTTTATATAAACTTAAACAATATTAGTTACTATGTTAGCCTCACGTTCGCTTTTATTTTCTGTGTTTCTCTCTTTATCCCTACTGTGTGCATATAACTGTATCTATCTAAAATAATTTCATATAAAACTGAAAATAATACATATAAAATACTTAAAGTCTTCACCCTGACCCCTGCAGCCAAAACCACAGCATCAATGGCTCTGCAGACAACACAGCATCAATGGCTCTGTAGACAACACGGCCAAAAGCCCCACATGCAGTGGAGAGAATACACAGCTGGAACTGAACTCCATAGTGTGAAATTTTCGAGAATCCTTAACTCAGAATGTTGTTTTGTATGAGATAATACATCGACATGATTGACTTATGGAGAGGGAATGCATTATTTTATGACTTATGGTCCACTTCAGAAATAATGCTGTGACCAGGGTTTCTATAGGACAGCATATTTTCTCACCAAACCATGGCTCTTTTAATTTATGTCTTATTCATTATGTTCTCCTTTCCACAGGCTGCCATTGCTTTAAATGTTCTGCTTTTTACATGCAAGAGATGCCATCAGGTTACCATGTGTACTTTTAAAGTGTTTTGTAAAGGAAGAGTTTCTGAGGGTTATCCTTTCATTGATTTTACAATTCATGGTACCAAGAATCTGAGACTGTTATGGTGAAAATATTACAGGCACACATTTATTTAAAGATTAAGAGATTTAATGCCAAGGTCCTCTATTAGTATATGATTTTATATGAATAAAATATCAAAGAGCTGTCTAAGGTTGGAAATAATGTTTAAATTACTGAAGCCCTGTCTTAACATTATCTACATGAACAACTGGATTTAGAGGCCAATGGATTTTAGGATAGAGTAATTTATTTGTTCAGTGGCATGCAAAAGAAAATGTAATAGTAGGAAAATAATAATATTATTCTAATAATAATATAACTAGCTTGGCAGTGGTGCCACACCTTTTTAATTCCAACATTTGGGAGGCAGAGGCAGGAGAATTTCTGAGTTCAAGTCCAGCCTGGCCTACAGAGTGAGTTCCAGAACAGCCAAGGCTACACAGAGAAACCTGTCAAGAATAAAATAACTAACAAAGACAATTACAAAATAATATTTTTCTTTTTTCTTTTTACTTAATTATTTTATTTATTTACATTTCAAATGTTGTCCCCCTGTTGGTCACCCATCCCATAGTTCCTCACCCCATATTCCCTTACCCTCACCTATGAGAGGGTGCTCTCTCCCTCTCTCTACCCGGCATTCCCCTTCCCAGAGCATCATATGTACCAGGGGCTTCAGGACAGCCTGTGTGTGCTCTTTGGTTGGTGGCTTAGTCCCTGGAAGCTCCAGGAGTCTGGGTTAGTTGACTCTGTGGTTCTTCCTATAAGGTTGCCATTCCCTTCAGTTCCTTCAGTCTTTCCCCTAACTCTTCCACAGGAGTACCTAACCTCAATCCAATGATGGGATGTAAGTATTTCCATCCATCTCAGTCAGCTGCTGGTAGAGCCTCTCAGAGGACAGCCATGCTAGATTCCTGTCTTCAAGCACAACACAGCATCAGTAATAGTTTCAGGGTTTGATGCCCATACATGGGACGGAACCCAACTTTGGCCCATCACTGGTCATCCTTTCCTTCAGTCCTTGCTCTATTTATTGTCCCTGCATTTCTTTTAGACAGGAACAGTCCCAGGTCAAAAATTTTGAAGAAGGGTTGATATCCTCATCCTTCCACTGGGTATCCCTGTCTATCTACTGGTTGTGGTCTTTTCAGGTTCTATCTCCCCACTGTTGGGCATTTTGTCTAAGGTCACCCCCATTGAGTCATGGAAGCCTCTTACATCCCAGGTCTCTGGGACTTTCTAGAGGTTCACCCCAACTCCAAGTATCTGCATATTTCCATTCATTGCTAACCCTCTGAGCTTCTATCCTGTCTTACCCCATATCTGATCCTGCTCCTTTCCCTCCCCCCTCTCCCCCCCCCACCTTCTGCCTCCCATGATTATTTTGTTACCCTCCTAAGTAGGATTTGGGCCTTACTTTTTAAACTTCTTAAGGTCTGTTGGTTGTGTCATGTGTATTCTGTACTTTTTGGCTAATATCCCCTTATCAGTGAGTACATACTATGCATGTCCTTTTGGGTCTCAGTTAACACATTCAAGATTGTATTTTCTAGTCCCACCTATTTGCCTGAAAAATTCATGATCTCCTCATTTTTAATAGTGGAATATCATTCCATTGTGTAAATAAATCACATTTTCTGTATCCATTCTTCTGTTGAGGAAGATCTGGGTTGTTTCAAATTTCATTCTACTATAAATAGGGGTCTATGAACACAGTGGAGTACCTTTCTTGGTTGTATGGTGGAGCATCTTCTGGGCATATGCCTAGGAGTGATATAGCTAGGTCTTCCAATTATAAATATCGTACAATAAATAAACCAATAAAGGAGGAACAAGAAAATGCAGGAGCTGTTCCCACTTGAAGGAACACACCAAGCAGCCAAGATAATGTCCTCATTGCTCCATCGCACACTAACACAAAAGGTATTTGCCTTCCTTAAATACCACTCTCAGTTCTTATAGATTGATAAATAACCACTGTACCCATATACTCAGATACATATTAATCTGCACCTTAGTTTGTTAAGTGCTATGCAAATAAATTCAATTCTTTATGTTTTAGGTGTGCTGGCATTATTCCCAGAGGCCTCGGGAGCAGATACAGATTGACTGCTCTGTTTCAACTGCAAGTAACTTCTGTGCCTTACAACAGTGTCATTTTGGATTGCAAACTTTCCAGATAAGCTTTGGTACCTTAATGGCCTGATTCCCTTTATTACTTCTTTATAGGATGATATAGATACAGCATGCCTTAATATCCCACATTTCTCTACATCTGAGGATATATAAAAAGGATTAAAATTAGTTTGGGAGACAAAGGAAAACAATATCTACAAATATCCAAGCAAGAAACTATTCTGGAAAATTTCATCAATGGATACCATTGTATCAGAGCTTCTTGGCCTTGGTAAAACTATAGAAGGTCAATGTCCAAACACAGTCCCAAAGGTGATTTACTTTGCAACTTGATAATAAGTTCAAACCTTGTATAGGCAGTAATGGAATATACTGAACTTGTGGTCTCTCAATTTTACATAAAGAAAATTTCATAATTTTTGTATTAATTGTCATAAAATATTTACCCTGAGTTTAATTTTAAAAAAACCCTGAATTAATATTTGGTGCTATAAAATAGTTTTAAGTTTTTCAAGTTGAAGAAAATAAGGAAGTCTAGAGAAGAGAAGGGAGCAGCAACAAGAGAAACAAAAGGTGTATTGTGAAATTTTATGTAATTCTGATTTTTTAATATATTTTATCTTCTAGAGGTTTCATTCATTTATTTATACAATGCAAATTGGTCATATACATCCATCATTACTTCTTTTCAACTCTTTGGAGATTGGCCACCCCATGTCCTCTGAATTCAAGTCCTGTATTTTATTAATGTTTAAAACATGCCACAGGATGATGATTTTCTCTCCTTCAGCATCCATAAATTGTCAAGAGCACCTCTGATAGGCATGGGGCCCCAGGGATACCTCCCCCACTCATGCTTGAATTTTGTTGTCTTCATCATTTAAGGGTCTTGTGCAGGTAATTTCACACTGCAAGTTACTATGCCTCACAGCCATGTCCTGTTTACAAGTTAGCAGTTCATACTTCATGATTATGACAGTGGTGGTATACATGGAAGATGCCTTCATCCATACTAAACAATTAGGGTAAGAGGAAAATGTCTAATAGTCTATAACCTGTGTACAAATGGTTAACAGAAGGACAGGTGTTAAATTGTAAACGTGCTCATGGCTAAAGAAAATAATGACAAAATATCATTTGGGAAGGCGGGTACATTTTAATCACTTAATATAACTGTTAATTCAGAGCTATTAATTCAGAACATACATCTGTACATTACATACTATTTTCTTCTATTATCAATATGGTACATTACATTTGTCACAACAAATAGACCAACACATTATCATGGACCAACTGCACACTTGATTCACACTGCCTGAGTTTTTCTTTGGTATTCGTTCTGTGTTTCAAGACATTATCTCAGATGGTCATTACCCAGAAATCAGTATCTTTTCCCCTATAACTAGAGTCAAAAGTCTCTAAATGCAGACAGATGCACTGGGGATGTATAGCTCAAGTTGAGAAATAATACTTGAGCAGAACTGCACTCACTGAAGCAGAACAGAAGAGTCTCGGATAATGAACTAACCAGGAGAGTTAGAAAGGGCTTCTGCTATGGGTTAACTAACTTCTATTGTGAAACAGACTGCACCTCGGGAGAAATAAAGAAATAAGTTTGCATCTCTCGTTAATTACATCCTCAGACATGGAGAACCGTGCAGTGTAATTTCTTTCAGAACCAATGCTGTTTGCTCGTTTCCTCGAAGCCATCCCTGCCCTTACGGAACTGACACAATTTAAATTCCAGTCCAAAGCCAGTCTTCAAATTACGCCTCCAGGACATGGCTTTTTTATTTTTATATACCTTGTCAGGTACCATGAGCACAACACTGGCAGATGACGGATCAGAGAGAAGTGGGTTGTACTCAGGTCATTCCATTCAGAAAGCGCTCTCTTTCGGTGAGCTTGGCACCAGGGTAGCCTGAGTCTGACATTAAAAAGAAGTGACATAGGAGGTATATATCAACCTCAGAGCTGTCTGGGCACAGGGTGAGGTGTAACTGCAAAACAACTGATACACGTTAAATACACATTAGTAAGGAAAGCTCTGGACTGTAAAAGGCAGGAAACAATGATTTTACAAAGAACTCCTTGATCAAGTCCAACGTAGTACACTTAAATGGCTTTGTGGCTCAGTTTCAAATTCTATAATACAAATGCTTCTACAATACAGTGAATCTACCAAGATTCAGAAGCCCAACAGAAAAATATAAAACAATAATTTTCACATTACCAGTCAAGCTTATGTTTCACAAATGTGTAAACTCTTGAGACACCCAACATCAAGGGCATTTTTTAATGCATTTCATTTGTTTTGTAACATGATGGTAGCAGAATCTTCTGAGGGAAATGATGCATATTAATTATTTAGAAGGACTATACCCCCATCCTAAGGAGGGAGAATGCCAGCATGCATACTATGTAATAAGGGATAAGTAGAGAATGCACATTTTGGAGACAGACTCTCTAAGGTGAAACCATGGCTCTCACTTCATAATGCCAAGTGGTGATGCCACTGCCAAACATGGAGAACTGCTGAAGGAGAGAGTGAGATAGCATCACAAATGCCAGGCATGGACCCTGGCAGAGCAGAATCTCAGCATCCCTGCCTACCAGACATGGTACAGAAAGAACAAGAAGAGTCTCACAATGCTTTGTCAGTTTCAAAGAAACCATGCATCTTCCTGTCTCCTTACTCAATTATCGTGGTTAATTTTATGAGTCTTATTCCAGCTACTAAACTATGCTGTGTTTTTTACAGCAAAGTGAACCAGTGCCTGTTCTTTTCACCTGCTACTCTCCCATATAAGACAGTTGTGCATATTAAAACGACTTACTCAAGGCTCAATGTGTAAATCTAAATAGGAAATTATTTTATTTATGTTGTGTGCTTATCACTTCATCCTGTTGAAATATTTACTTGTGTTATATTATTTTATTCTTAAAAAGGCAATGTTACTGTTGCCTTGCATGATATCTACCTGGGATCAAACTGGACTTAAGCTTCTCATGCCCAAACAGCTCCGATTAAAATTCAACCCTCCATGTCTTGTTGTTTCCAAAATCTTATGTCCACCAAAAAAATGTACCTTTCTTATATACCATAGGTTTTTAAATATTACTGGATGGGTTCTGTTTATTTTTAAATGCTCTTTCTACCGTCAAAAATACCTTTTAATAAGAGAACTCTAGGGATTATGGAAGGTGCCTAGGAACTCTCTTCATGGTTTCTATTCTGCCTTAGAAAACAAAATAAAAGCAAACAAATAAAAGAGCTTATAGACATGAAAAAAGAGTGTCATGTGTCACCATTATGAGAAAACAGTAAAAGGACATGGGCATTGTCTAGTGTCGACTAACAGACTATATTGAAAATAAATGTCAGGACAGACAAGCAGTCTAGAACTTCATAAAGCTCAGGCCAGATAACAAGAAAAAATTGATTTTTAATTTATTTACCATTCTTATCTGTATAGGTAGATGAGAGGAAACAGCATGATATCAGTTTAGTAATCTATTACAGATGGATAAATATAAATGAACATTATATGTAATTTGCTTCTGAACATCTTCACCACAGATCTTGGAACTGGTAATTCCTTTTACATCCAAACATTGACATCACAGGGCAGTGGTGGCACATGCCTTTAATCCCAGCACTTGGGAGGCAGAGATAGGTGGATTTCTGAGTTTGAGGCCAGCCTGGTCTACGGAGTGAATTCCAGGACAGCCAGGGCTACACAGAGAAACCCTGTCTCAAAAAACCAAAAAACCCAAAAACCCAAACATTGAGATCAAGTCTGTAGAATGCTATCTCAACACTCAGGTACTGGCTCAACAGCAGTTCATGATTTTGAGTAGGATAGACAGTGTCCAGACAAATTCCAAGACTGTCTAATTCATGAGTATGTTCCCTGGAGCAGCACAGTAGCACACACCATCTTTGCTTGTATCAAGAATGTGAGGGTAACTTCCTGTTCAGAAGGAGATGGGAACTATAGCATGTTATGACTTCCACAGCTTATTCCCAAGATCCCCGTGCAATAGAAAACTATACAGGAAAGCAGTATTCCCATGTTGCTGGAAAGGCTTTGCACACTGCCAAGTATCCAAACACAACAAGTAAGATATAATTCAGGTGTCCTTGTGTTAACCTTCACAAGCAATCCTTCATTCTCTTCTTAAAGATTTTTATGTCCTAACATTTTCATTTGAAAATTGTCATCTACGTTGCAAAATATCTTCAAAGGAAAATTCTAACTGAATGCTTAAGCCCAGTGCAAGCTACCCAAAGCACAGTTGAGCTTCCCACACTTTGAAGATGTCTCTGTTTACTATTTCATGACTGTGAAGTCCTTAAAATTGTGCTTAATTTTAAAAAGTTACATGTTTAATAATTGATTTTATTTAATTCCTATTCTACTCCAGCTCATATCAAAGTTATTCTCTGTATAAATTCAATTCCTGAAGTACCTTGTTGATGGTACCCCTTCATGATAAAAGTCCTAGAGAGAATAGGGATACAAGGAACATACCTAACCATAATGAAGGCAGTTTACATTGCGCCTATACCCAACATCAAATTAAATATAGAGAAACTCAAAGCAATGTCACTAAAACCAGGAATAAAACAAGGTTTGCATTCTCTCCATATTTATTCGATATTGTGCTTCAAGTTTTAGCTAGAGCAAAAAGACAACTGGAAGATGTCAAGTGGATGCAAATTGGAAAGTAAGAAATCAAAGTATCTTTATTTGTAAATAATAAGGTAGTATACAAAAAGGTCCATAAAAATTCCACAGAGAACTCCTATAGCTGATAAACACCTTCATCAAAGTGACTAGATATAAGATTAACACACAAAAATCAATTACCTTCCTATGTAATAATGACAATGGCCTGAGAAAGAGATTATGGAAACAGTTCCTTTCATAATAGCTTCAAAAATACAACTATAACTAAGCAACTGAAAGTCAGGGGAGAACACAGTGATATGGATCACCTCCTGGGAGCACATGGATTTGAATGTGAATGAGGGCACCTGCCTAGGGCATTTGGGTTTTGCCTTTGGTTTCTCATCTTCTGGAAGTGAATAATAAGAAAATTGGTTTCTAAAGGTCAATATAGCAAATTTTTATTTTATAATGTCCACTATATATTAAATTCACAAAGTACTCTAAAGATTAAGATTTGGTCTAGTCTAGTATTATTTTTGACATATGTCATGTGTTTCTGGTTCCCTTTGTCATCATCATTCATTAGAAAGCATCCCTACTGTGAGAGAAAACACAACACAATGTGTCTCTCTCCTTTGGCAATTATCGAAGTCCAGTCCTTAGACTCCTTTCAATACTTAGAAATACACATGGTGGGAATAATGACTCCAGCAGCATATGTAACAGAGGATGGCCAAGTCGGTCATCAATGGGAGGAGAGGTCCTTGGCCCTGTGAAGGTTCTATGCCCCAGTGTAGAGGAATGCCAGGACCAGGAATAGGGAGAGGGTGGGTTGGTGAGCAGGGGGAGAGGGGGAGGGAACAGGGTTTTTTGTTTTTGTTTGTAGTTTTTTATATTTTTTAATTTTTTTTCCGGAGGGGAAACTGGGAAAGGAGATATCATATGACATGTAAATAAAGGAAATATCTAATAAAAATTTAAAATGTTTGAATTAATTTAAAAAATATCTAATAAAAATACTTAGAAACACTACTTGGATGGCTGCATAGTATAAAAGTATCTAGCGTATGGGAGAGTAGGGTTAACACTCCCATCTGAAGCTTCCTACAACTTAGATTTGAATTTTAGCCTCAGCTTTAGCACAGCTATGAGGCATATTACACACACTACAGAAACAAAGCCTGGTATCTTTGGGTTGTTGAGTGTTTTTCTGCGCTGGGGTGAGTTATGTAATGGATGTGAAACATGTTAACTTTTTAAAAATGTCATACAAAATCAATATAACATCCAGTTTATTCTGTTCAGTTATTGTATCTGAGAAGCCTGTTCTTTTCTAATGAGATACAGAAAGGGAGTGAGTCTAGAGGAGAGGGCATAGGAGGAACTGGGAGGGATAGAGAAGGCACCCTACAATCGGGAAGTATTGAATGGGAAAATAATCTGTGTTCAATAAAATGAATAATAATACAATGGCAACAATAATAATGATAACAACAACAACAACAATAGTAACAACAGAAACACCTTTTGGCAAGGATCAGTCTGACTTATTTATGCTGATATTTCTAATATCCTATCTATGTTTCCCATAATAAATAAAAATTAAGTACCAATGCTTACATCTCTAAGAAATTTTCTAGGCATATGGTAACCATATATTCTTTATATGCATATGCACATAATACATACATTCATAGGCTTTAGAGAGATTTTAAGCCTTGATGAAACTATTTCATATTTCAATATGGTACATACATTAAAACTATGCCATAAGATAAGATAATCTTTATTTGACTCATGAAACACTTGCATAAAATGGAGAGGGGATATACACTAAAGTGTGGGGTTACTGACTTCTAAAAAAAAGTCAGAAAGAGTGAAGAGAGAAAACCAGAGACAGGTTAGAGACACAATAAGAAGATCCATGGTATGCACAAGAACTTAGGGAATTACTTGCAAGTCTCATGTGCTAGCCATGCTTGAAGACTGTCATAGAAAATGTATTTTCTCAGTTCCCTTTATACCTGTGATATCTGTATTAGAAACATCTTTGCCCTCTCACTATGCCCTGCTAAGAGTTCACTGCTCATGGGTAGTTTCCTATCTTTGATAATTAATTGTCCTTTATTGTCTGCCATCTTTAGAATATCATCTTCAAGCATCCTGCTTCCCAAAATAAAAGGTAAAAGAAACTTTTGGGTACAGAGAACGTAGGATATTTAATCTGCTTTTAGAAGGAAGGTGCAGAGCCAGTCAATGCTGACAAGGTAGGAAAAGAAAAATGAACCCTCATGTATCTTTAATGAAGCTTTCAAGTTAATATATCTGTATCTCTATCAGTGTATCTCTCAGTGACTGCTGTTTTTAATGTATGTTTTCCTATTCAGTAAATCAAAATATGACTGGTCCATAATCACTTCAGTTTATTTGAAGTTAAAGCAAATACTGTATAATGGCCAATCATAAGGTATATTTTAATAAGACGGGCTGGAAGTTAGCAACAAATCCCCAGGAGAGATGATACTGAAAAGAGCCTGACAGAAATGCATTCTGTTTTACCAGGGAAATTGGCAGAGCTAGTTCTAAGTCAAAAGATGCAGTCTGGAGATTTTTTTTTTTTTTTTTATCAATGATTCCTTACCTGTAAGGAAGGTTAGTTGGATCCATACCCAAATTCATCCACACAAACCCTTGCTTGTGAAGACAAAGGGAAAGCATTGACAGTAAAACTTAGGGAAATATCATTGGTCTTTGCTCTGAATTTCTGTGGTCACCAGCAGTATGGTGGCTGATGGCTTGCCGAACATTTAAATCTAATGACTTGAGTTAAACTCGCCTGCAGGGGATGTCTGAGTTCACTAATATTGTAGTACACGTTACGCCAAACAAACACTACATGCTTCTTGGGGAAGTTATAAAGAAAGTAAAAGGGACCATTTTAACCCTGGAGGGGACTGAAGATTTTTCAGATTTGTGCAGTTTTCATACAACTGTGTCTTTATTACTTTATATAACTGCATGGCACATAGTGGTCTTAGAACCTTGGATTCTAGGCTGTGCTGTGTCATTTATTCTCTCTGCTTACCTTGGTTCTACTGCTAAGCCCCATAGCCTTTATTTGTAAGGAGAGCAAAGGATGCCTTTGACTTCATGAAGTAAAGATCACTATGGAAAACAAAACAAAACAAAACAAACACACAAACAAAACAAAACAAAACAAAAACCCTACAGGGCCTGGCAAGATTGTTCACAGGGTGGAACTAACAACACAAGAAGTGAAGTTAGTGATCTCACTTCTATTCTGTAACTTACACAAAGGTGTATTGAGAAAAGTGGAACATTTGGCTATAGGTCTCCACATCTGTTTCTGTCTGCTGCTGGATGAAGCCTCTCAGGAGACCATTATGCTAGAGGAGAGGAGGGAGGGAGAGCTGTAATTGGGATGTAGTGCAAATTAAAAAAAAAAATAATGGAAAGGAAAAAAGGAAAGTGGAAAGTTATAGTAAAGTGACTCCTGTAAGTTGTCCTCTGACTTTACTTACACACAATAATGTGTGTTTATGTGTGTGTGTGTGTGTGTGTGTGTGTGTGTGTGTGTATTCAAACACACATGCATATACACATGCTCACACAGAGCAGAGCAGAGAGAGGAAGAGAGGGAGAGAGAGTGGGTAAGAGAGAACAAAAAAAAAGAGAGAAGAGAGATTCAATACTAACAAATTAAATAAAAAATAAAAATATAGCCATTTTTATAATTACAAGTATAAAGCTGTACTTTTTTTTCACATGAGACTACGCATGGGTGACTAGAGAAGCAAGATGGTGGTACGATTGGTCCTCCTCCCTACAAAGTGTTGCAGGCCAGCTGCATTCTCCCAGGTAAGGAACACTATACCCAGCATCCACACTGCTAACATCTACTGAGATGGAATACAAGGTTCAAAAAACACCCGCTCAAACTTAGTGCTGAAAGGTTTCTAGACAGAAAAAATACTCACAAAAACAATATTCCCTGGGATTTTAATTTACATTGGAATTTTTAGCTCTATTTTATATGGTCAGTTGTAAATTTAAGGAGAGCAGCATAAATTATACTTGTGTCTATATTAGCTTTCTTTAATTTTGTGAGTCAGAAAAATAAAGAGAGAGATAAGCAATGCAAAAATCATAGATAATTTAAGTTAATTAAATAACGTTACTAATTTGTAGAAGATTGGGTGTAAGTGTATGCTTAAACTTTTGCACCACAGAAATACCTCCCCCAATTTCATTTTTGTTGATGATAATCTATCCTCAGCTTCAAAACTTCTCAAAGGAATCAGCTGACCTTTTCTCAGAGGATAATCCAACAGGGCGAAGGACATTGTAACTAATGGCTGAATCTATGGTGGATTTCTATAAGAACACCATTCTTCAAATGGCTAAGACAGCAGAAAGGGCGCCTTTTTAAATGTCCTAGGCCTTCAGACGTTCCACTTACCCACATGCTGCCTCTTAATGGTCTTCTGTTTAGCTGTAGTACTCTGTTCTGGAATCAAGTTAGAGAAAAATGCTTCTGAGTTACATCAGATGATAAACGGAAATAGTTCTAGGGACAATGATCCAACAGCAGCAACAACATCATCTTAGAAAGCACAGCCAAGGAAATACAAAACCCATTGTACTGCCAATCAAAGGTTCCCATTAAAACAATGAACTATTTCCTCAACATTATGGCTGTTAATGAAATACTTCAATTAAAAATTACTATCTAGTAGTGTAAGTAACACTGTCTCTCATGGATATTGTAAATAATGCCATAAAATACAAATGTCGATTTAAAACTAGCCAGGACTGACCAGAATTTAATGTAAGGGCCATGGAAACACAGTGAAAGCATCCTTATTAGTCTGCTTGTTTTTAGGTAATGTTCAGTAAGTAAGTCTATAAGCCAATTTAGGAAACATAAATATGCACTCTGATTTCAAATAAAAATAGAGCTCATTTAAAGATAAAGTCATTAAAGAAAGACTGAAGAAGATACATCAGTGGGAAGAGAGATTTCTGACTTTGAGCAGAATAGAGATGGGAGTGCATGTGGAGAAAATGGTAGAGTAGAAATCGTAAGGTGTCAATCATCTTAAAGAAAACTGAATCAAGCACAAATATCAATGTATCCATGCACTTGAAATGTCTCATCATATATACAATTGCAAGGAAGATAAAAATAGAGTGTTACTCAAATAATTCTTAAACTTTTAAAGTCCCAATTTGAACAAATATTCCTTCATAAAAATTTCCAGTTTCCCCTCTTGTCCTCTATTGTTTAGTTGGGTCTGAACTACAGATCTCTACACAGAATAGTAAGTAGAAACTGCAATTTAAAAAATAAATGTATATAAAACATGACCATGAAGAGAGGGTAGGAGAGGAAGGGGGAGAAACATTTAAATTTTTCTCAAGAAAGAAGGCATTTGAATTGTTTTAATTTTAAGGTCATTACGTAAAAATTCGCAGAGAAGCATCTTATCAACTAATAAAAAGAAAAAAAATCTGCAAACCAAACTGAATAACACAAAATACAGAGATTATGAGCAAGAGTTGTGCTATTGGATAGCTTTCCACTGTTCCAATCCTTCCTCCTTAAACCATACTTAAGAGCATATGTAACAATGGCATCGCTGAAGAAACAGAATGGGATTGACACTAACATTTGTTTTATGCATCCAAAATTCCAGGAGGAATCATCTCTCCAACCCCCTAAGTGATTTTTTAATGAACCCAAAGCTTGGTGTTTGATTTGTAGCCTAAATGCGATTAGCAACAGCATTCTAAAGTAACAGAACATTGCTGTTTCTGGTATAACTAGAGGAATTTTTTGCCGCATCTCACAGCCTTGGGGATCAGACACCAGAGCTGTTTCTTTTGAGGAATCTCCTATTAGCAGCTCTGTAGAAGAGCACGGCAAAACTTCTAACTGACCCAGAACATCACTGCTGACCGAGACATGTGAAAAGGAAAGAAGCAGTAAGAACTGAAGCAGACCTTTCTTCTTTGTATAAAGTTGTCAAAATAAAACAAATGTTGAAAGCTAATATATCATAACTCACCATAAAGCTTGGTTTTGAGGGCTGTTCCTGCATTTAATTGGCTCTACTACTTCAAGTAAGACCTTTTATGTTTTTGTATTATAGAGTCCTTGTGTAAGTCAGAGGAGACATTCTTTAACTTTAATAGATATATATTCTGTAGCCTTTCTAAAATATACTCACCCATTCATTTACTCAACAAATAATCTGAATAATTCATACATGCCAAGGATGTGTCTAGGAACAGTGAAAAACGTGGACACCTGGGGATCTTTCCCATATACAATCACCAAACATAGTCACTATTGTGGATGCCAGAAAGCGCTGGCTGACAGGAGCCTGATATAGCTGCCTCCTGAGAGGCTCTGCCAGTACCCGACAAATACAGAAGTGGAGGCTCACAGCCATCCATTGGACAGAGCACAGGATCCCCAATGAAGGAGCTAGACGAAGGACCCAAGGAGATGAAGGGTTTGCAGCCCCTTAGGACAAACAACAATATGAACTAACTAGTACCCTCAGAGCTCCCAGGGACTAAACCACCAACCAAAGAGTACACATGGTGGGACTAATGGCTCCAGCCGCATATGTATAGCAAAAGATAGCCTAGTCGGCCATCAATGGGAGAAGAGGCCCTTGGTCTTGTGAAGGTTCTATGCCCCAATGTAGGGGAATGCCAGGGCCAGGAAGTAGGAGAGAGTGAGTTGGTGAGCAGGGGGAAGGGGAGGACACCAGGAAAAGGGATAATATTTGAAATGTAAATAAGGAAAATATCTAATAAAAAAGTGAATTAAAAAAAAGGATGTTTTTAAGTATTAACAAATTCATATTTTTTTAAAAAAAGATCCTGCTGTCATAAAATATTCAAGATGATCAAAGGGAGGAAGGGAGGAACTATTTGTAAAAGTGAATTTAGTGACAACTCCAATAAAGGACAAGTGATAATGAAGCAAAGGAAGTTGCAATTACTATTAAGTCGCTTACAGAAGGTGACATAACTGAGGCAAGACAGGCAAGCTGACACTGGTCACACAGAGATCTAGGATGATGTTTTCTCAGAAGCGTAAGCAAGTAGCACAGGCAAGTGAAGCCAGGAAGAGAAAGGGCTATGCACAACTGGAGCAAATGAGCAGTGGATAAAATCAGGTCATGCAAACAGAGAGGAGCCAATAGGGAAGCAAAGTTGACCACGACCATGACTGTGACCATGACCTATACATTCCACTGCATTCTACTCACAGTAGGCAGCTAGAGTTGCAATCAGCTGAAGGAAAGAATTAAAGCACTTCACAAGAGAAGATGATACTACCACCCAATTATTGTTCATTAACTTGACAATGTCCTTCAAGTATTAATAACATACCCAGTATACTGTATATCAAAATAATACATAGTGTTAACTATTTATTGTTCTTTTATGTCCCACAAATTCTGGGAAAAAAAAGTTGTCCATCAATACATTATCCTGAAAATCAAACTAGCATAAATTCTCTAGTCTTGCAAGTTTATCATTGCAGAGGGCAAGAACTTTGCAATCTGGGGGTTGGGGAGGCTTTAAGGATTTCCCTTCTATATCAGATAGCTTTCTATTGCTGTGATAAGATACCATGATCAAGGCAACTTTCAAAAGAAAGGGCTTGTTTGTAAATTTCAGTTTTGGAGGCTTAGAGTCCATGATGAAAGAGCAGAGGTCTTAAATAAGCAGGGATATTAAGCACCAAATGCCTAAAGCAGTTTATGTGAATTCTTATGAACCACAAGCAGGGGACAGGAGATCAAGAGGAATAAATAGTATGAGTCTTTTGAAACCTCAAAGTCTGCCCCAGTCATATACCTCTTCCAAAAAACCCACACCTCCTTATCCTTCCCAGTTACAACAATGAAGGCCATATGAGTCTTTGGAGTCCATTCTCATTCAAACCACCATACACAATTACAAATGGATCATCTCCTAAAGTGCACTTCAGTATAAAAGGAATGAATGTTAGTTAACTAGCCGTGAAAACCTGGAAGGCTCCCTCTTATCCATTGCATTGATACCTATTTCATTGAAACACTAGGAAACAATATAACAACAAGCCCATGCATTCAGTTCATGCACAGCAAAAGTCTAATTCAGACTTTAATTTGAAATCCTCTGAACATTCATGCAATACTACATTCATTCTCATTCTTCATCTTTACACACACACACACACACACACACAGAGAGAGAGAGAGAGAGAGAGAGAGAGAGAGAGTAGAAATAGCTGTCATTTTTCCTGTGGACTCTTACTAAAATTTTGTGAAATGTTATGCCAATAATCTTATCCTCAATCTCAAAGTACCAGTTATCCTACATAAGGTAAAAGAAATAACATGTAATAAAAGCGATAAAATAAATCTTGAGTAGCAAAGCCTGGAAAATAACCCTCATCTTAGAGATAAGGGAAGATTTTAAGTTTTAAGCATTAGCCATGTAAGCCATCTCTGTCCAGACACCAGGCTCCAGGATGAGGATGAAGAGAACCTGGTACCATATTACTCAGTGTCATGCATGTACTTTTGAAGGATTTAAATTGCTGTGCTCGGGAACTACAGCAGTGGTGATGGGTCAGATACATTATGAGTCCCTCCTTACAAGGTGCACAGCGACAAGACCATCATGAAATACAAGAACAACTCCTGTTCCATTTGTGTAAACCATGTGTCAGGTTAACTATGTTCTTCAGTCCTCAGAATCCTTAATATGTAAGAATAAAACACTATATGCTAATAAACTGCAGAAAGAAATACCATACCACTTATTCCTTGTGACCTCATATGTCACCTGCTTCCCAGGCATCAACCTTCAATACTACCTCATGTGAAGTTAAATACAATGCTCATTTTACTGAAGCATAGCCTAGCCTGTGTCACATGATGTTAGTACTTTTCCCTAGGTAATTTCGGGTACTTGGATTTGAATGCAAGCTGTCTAGATCTTAAGTCACAGTTTCAACCAGGAAGCTGTACATTCTCCTAACCATGTAGTTAGAGATATAATGAAATGCAATAGGATTGACCCATTCTATTATGTGGGTGTTGCATGAAAATCCAGTATTCCAGATATATATGTACCCTTTCCTCTTTTCCATATATTGTCAATTATCTGTTTAGCCTTATTAAAACCATTCCACTTGAAAAAATTTGAAATAAAAACCAGACTGTTCTTTGCAGAATGTGAAGTAATTCTCTCATTATACATATTTCAAGCTTTTATCACTGACTCATACTTTTAAGGATTCAAATGTATTGAATAGTCACTACGGATATTAAATTTAGTACCAGAAAGCCTTCAGGTATTTCTTATCCCCATCTCTGGGTATATTGTTCCCATTAATTAAGAGACCACCTAAATTGTGCTTGCTTGGGGATTGGACAGCACCTTCAGTTATGGGGTCCCTTTTCCTCAGCTACTTTAAGAGTTTTATCTTTCTTAGTCAACTCTCTTCTGAACAAGGTTTTTATTTGTGTAGCGAAGCTTCAGAAGCTTCAACTACAAATACTGTGAGGTCCTTATAAGCATCAGCTTGAACCTGACTTCTCTACTTAATTATGGTAGATGCCATTTACTGCACTCCCTAGAATATTAGCCTGTCCTCAAGCTGGAAGAAGGAAGAGCTATGTGGCAAAGCAAGAAACCAGCATCCTTCCCTCTGGTGTATCCTGGTAGGTGGCTACCACTCTGGCCATGTTCCCAACACTGTGACTTCTTAGACACGACAGCATTTTGAAAAGGGCCAGTGTGCCCTAAAAGGGGGCTTCAGGCAAGTCAATGTGATGCCTTAATTCAGAAAAGAAAATGGTGAAACTATAACTTGATATTTTTTTTCAAGGCATCAATTACCAAGACCCAAACCAGGAGACAGGCTAACCCTATGTTCAATGACTGAGAGACTAGGAGAAGAACACTCAATTAAAAAAAAAGTGTGCCTTCTGTAGGACAAAGTTGTAATAGAAATATTTTGATTTTTCCTAAAACTATTTTTCTCTAGCTCTAAATGAAACTTATTATCATTACTAAAAATTTAGATATTAACAAAATTATAATAAAATTATTATACATAATTAAAGAATTCAGAAATATATATTTTAATGGGCATAACATATCTCAGTAAGGCTACACTGCATAAGTAGCTGTTGAGTGAGCAGTCACACATTGTTTCTTTTCTCGGTCCTGGGGACTGAGCTCAGGGCTCACACTCCTGGGTAAGTAAGTACCTTGTCACAAAGCTGTGGTAAGGCTTATTACTAGCTTACTCTGTACTTTCAAGTTGGGTACAGGGTCTCACTAAATTGCCTGATCTGGTCTTGAACTCACTCTACAGTCCGGGCAAGACCCATGGATTCGCTATCCTAATTTAAAGCTTTGCCATTTCATCACTTCATTTACATCTCCTCATTGGCCACTGCATTCTGTGCTGCTATGGTGAGCACATGTCTAAAGGGTGGAGCCCCCTTAGCAATTTATTTGGCTAACATGATTAGGGAACACGGGAGAAGCTTGGAATGTTTAAAATGAAAATTAGATGTTGAAAGGAATCTTGACTGAGAATGTTAAAAAAGACTCTAGTTCTGATAAGTTGATTAAATAAGCAGCTTTGGTGTTCTGTGATGAATTTGTGATATTAAGTCCTAGAATGTGAAAAGATGAAAGCTGCCCTAAGGCGGTCTTACACTTACCAAGCTCTTCTTAACAAATGCATGAAGTGCTAGTCAAAATGAACCCTTTAAAACCTCCACTTGCAGTCTAGCATAGGAGCAAGCCTTCAGTATTCTTACACCCTCATATGCTCTGCAAATATAATTTTCCAGGCGGGGCTCACATATTGGAATTTATCATGTGTCATCTGTGGTGTGTGTAGGGGACTTTGGACCTTGCTACCAGTAAGATTTGTGTGTCCATTCTAGCCTGCCCACTCTCTCAATGTGTAGGCTTGGTGACAGTAAACAAGTGAATGATGCTACATGACATCACTGTGTGAGTCATTACGTCAATCTATAGAATCGTTAAGCTTAGATTGTGCTTCTACATGAGAGGACAGAATATCAACCCTATCATTTATAATTCTTCCTCCTATTGTCAAAACTCTGATGGCCAGGGAGTCCTGTGCTAAACTGTGTGTTTGCATTAATGGAAACCAGTGACAGCCATCACATACTTCTTCCTAAATCAGTATCACTCAAACTTTTAAAGAAAATAAAATTTCTAGACTATTGCCAAGAAGTTACCCACTATACCTTGATCTCTCATTCTGCTCCCCTGTCCAGGAAAAAGCCATTATACATACAGATGTGAACCCCACCTCCCAAAAAAGAAGGTAGAACTTTCGAGGGGAAAAGAGACATTATTAACCTGGCCATTTTACTTGAAATGATCAGTGAAATTTTTTTGTGAGTGACATTTGAAGAATGTATATATGTGTCCTTATATGTAAATATTTATTTATTTATTTATATCCTCATCTATCCATGTCCATCTATGGATAAATATATGTGTTTTTACATGTAAACATTCATATATATATAAATGTATATCTGTATCTATGCATATTTATATGTTTTTATATGTAAATATTTATATATCTAGATATCTGTATCTATCCATATCCATCAATGTGTTTGTGTATATGTACATATACAAATATATGTGTGTATGTGTATGTTATATGTTTATATGTAAATATTTATATATCTAGATACCTATATCATCTATGCACATCTATTTATGGATACATAGTATTGTAAAATCAAATTGTTTTAATAACTCAGGTCCCTACTTATACTAGGCAAGCATGAGGCTATACTGCATACCCCTAGGCTATACTGCACACCACTAGGCTATACTGCATCCCACTAGGCTATACTGCATACCACTAGGCTATATTGCATATCACTAGGCTATACTGCATACCACTAGATTATGTCACATACCACTAGGATTTACTGCATATCACTAGGCTATGCTGCATATCACTAGGCTATACTGCATACCACTAGGTTATATTGCATACCACTAGGCTATATTGCATATCACTAGGCTATAATGCATACCACTAGGCTATAATGCATCCCACGAGGCTATACTGCATCCCACTAGGCTATACTGCATCCCACTAGGCTATACTGCATCCCACTAGGCTATACTGCATCCCACTAGGCTATACTGCATCCCACTAGGCTTTTCTGCATATCACTAGGCTATGCTGCATATCACTAGGCTATACTGCATACCACTAGGCTATAATGCATACCACTAGGCTATACTGTATATCACTAGGTTATATTGCATATCACTAGGCTATGTTGCATACCACTAGCCATACTGCCAGGCAGCAAACAGTTTTGATCTTATTCTTTAATCTCTGTTTAACAGGTGTAAGGTAAAGTTACTGTGGAAAGAGTTTTCCTCAACCTCCAGTTCTGAGAAGCTTCAGTTCTATTTAATTAAAATGAGTGTAACACATGCACACACACACAAAAAAAATTGAAAGCCAAAAACCTACAAAATATATTCTATGAGGAAAAAGTTCATAATCATTCATAATATAACTAGGTTAGTCTTCTTTTCCACTATATTTTCTTTCCTTGAAGTCAAATTTCTCTCGAAATCTAGCCACTGGCAATATATCTAATTCAATGCTAAATAACAAATGTATTTGCGTTTGTTAATTTATAATGATAGCTTTAATTGGGAAAATAGACAAGATCCCAAATGAGCATGCTAATGTTGTTTAGCTGAGTAGAATTAAGTAAATATAATTTTACAACTTTATTTTAATTATTTCTTATTATCCAAAATAGCAGCACTAAGTTTACTGGGGCATAAATTTCTTCAGGATCTTATCCCACTCATTTCTTCCAGTGGCAACCATTCATGCTTGCCTATCCTTCTCCTCAGTGAAATACCCAAGACTTCACATTGTATTCATAGGCTATGAAGTCTACAGTGGGCACCCATAATTGAAAGTTATCAAAGGCAGTATTCTTAACTGACAGTACCCCCAACTGCCTCAATGCAAGGCAGCTGGTGAGGATACTGTTTTGTGGAATAAGAAATATGCCACTGTCTGCCAGGTAAAACATCTCAAGTCAAGATAATTGATATCCTATCAGTAGGAAGATGTATGCACATTCTTTATGATCTAATGGATGCAGTGTGGAAGTGGAAAGGCATCTGATTTTAAGAGAAATGAGCCATTATTCATCATTAAGCTATAGTGTACTCCAGCAAGCTCTGTTGGAACTAGAGGTAACAGATATCTTTCATTGCCATTTTACGTAATTCAAAGCTAACACTTAAGTGAGTCTTATGCTGAAACTTTGCATGTCAACATGGTACAGCATCAATCTGTTCCACAAACTTTCCACGGAAAACACATGACATTTGAATAACTTGTTAATTTCACATCAATAGATAAGAATTCTATAGCTCATGATTACATTTCACTTATTCTCACTCCAAAGTCCCCATAAACATCAGGTGTCACAGACACATTAATTTTTAAATTTTTTGGAATTTTGCTATATTTATGTTTAAACCTGGTAAATTTAACTAAAGTCCTGCATGACTCTTAACACTCTCTGAAAGTTGCTATGAAGGTCTTTCCTGGACTTAGGCCATTATAGAATGTCTGTATTTGGTGCATTAAAATCCACACTGGAGGGATGTTCTTCATCCATTTTCCACTTACTAGCATATTCATTTTAATCTTATCAAAGGAGTCAGGATGTACACCCATAATGGAATTCACCTTTCTAACTATCTTACCAAATAAAACACAGTCCCCCCTGTTTGAGCTCAGAAACAAGGATTATGAAGTCCATTGTGCACTTCCAGAACCAAACCTCAGAATCTACACTAGAAAATGATTTGTACAGGTAGGTACAAGTAAATTCAAATAAAATTATATTAAAATTCATCTGCCAAAATAACGATTTAGAGTTATGTCAGAATTATCATATAGGTTACTCTCAGAACCATAAACATTTCTTTATCAGTCTATATCTTAAAGCAATGAAAGCAAAAATAATGTTGGATATTTAATAAGATATCTCCAGATTTTAAAAGGCTGGCTTAACATGTTAATGTTTATTTAAATTTATTTAAAAATGTATTACATTTAGATTGTAGGATCTAACCTAGTGTATGAAATTTGAAAGCTTTTTTGAAGGATGGGGGCTTTTAGCAAGTACTGACTTATCAGTTTGTTCCCTATCATTGTTTAGAATGCTCAACACACAATGAGACAAAAGGAAATTGCCAGAACATGTTTAAACACAAAAGAATCTACAAGTGTATGTATAGCACTGTCAAAAACACAGTGAGACATGTTTCACAGAAAATTAACCAGGAAATAAAGAGAAAATCTATTCTGTGATTTTCCTCTGGTAAGCAAACAATAACTCTAAAAATATACGTAGAATTTGTTCCTATATATAAGCAATTGCATAGACATTTAAGTATGCCTGTATTAAGGCATATGGGCAAGTAGAGAGAGAGAAAGACTATATAAGTCAAACTATGTACTGAAACATAAGAATTACATGAAATGAATTGGATATTTATGAGTGCCTATATATTTTATTCACCAAGAAGTTGCTCAGGAAAGCTCAGTGGTATTTGAAGGTTATAAATAACTTACATGTGGGCAGTGGTCTGTTCAGATAACCTGGACCCAATCAAGTATAGGTCTAGATCTCCAAAGCCCCAGTGGGCAATTTCTGCCTGCAAGAGATGGAAGGAGTTCTGCCCCTCCTCCTGTCCCTGGCTCCTGTTTCAGTCACAACCTCTCACAGACTCCCCACCCCCACAGGAGATGTGTGTTTTGTCACAGAGACAATGCTCCAAGCTCCCAGCATTCTAGCTGGACCCAACCCCAGTCATCTGACCACAGCCAGCCCTGCCCTGCCCTACAGACAGATGCCCCTCCTCACACAATATAAGAAACAGTTTGCCCCTCCTCTCTCGCTTGCTCTCCTGCTTTCTTGCCCTCTTCCTCTCATCCTCTCTTGCTCTCTTCCTTTCATGCTCTCTCTATCTCTCTCTCTCCTTCTCTTCTCCTCACCTCCCTCTCCTTTTTTTCTCTCCACATGGCCAGCCTCTCTTCTCTTTCCTATAATAAAATATCTCACGATTATGCATTGCCTCTTTTTAACTAGCATGCCGCGCAGCCCCAGGCATCAGCAGCAGAGAGACCACAGACCATCACCTGTATGTTATGGACTTTCATCATTAGAATATAAGCTTTTCATTTTGTCAAAAAATTATTTTAACTTTTAATCCATGCAAATATACACATATTTTCTCAACTACAGTTTACAAACGATGAAATATGAGTCAGTCTTATATATAAAAAATATTAAATCATTTTCTGATGGAATCAGATTTCTATGAATAACGAATTAAAGTTACCAAGTCATTTCACTATTTTGCATTCTGAGATTTATAAAAACCTGCATCAATCATTGAGGTTAGACAGCTTTACTCAATGATCTGATATTCTTTTCCATAGAACCATATTAATAACTTCTTCCTTCAAGACTGTAAGTTCCTTGTATTTTTGTGCAAGCCAGAAAATGCTAAATTTCAGAGCCCTAGAATGACTCATAGGATACAAATGAGAGTCAATACTGCAATTATGATTGTTGTTGTTGATGCTACCAGTCCAAAGCCCCAAGGAATTCTTTTATTGTTAGAAGGTGCCTTCAAGTCTGTGTCTGTTCACAGAATATAATCAGAGTTATCAACAAGATATCATGTCTCATTTAAAGTAGATCTTGTTTGATATGACAAAGACAGTGGGTATCTGGCCCAAGAGATTTACATAAGCATAAATACAGACTTCATGTCCACCTCAAATTAGCATAAATCAGTAAATACTAATTGAGCCCTTTCATTTCAACAAAAAGAATTTGGCTGAGTACCTTACTGAAGTTCTTTATGTTTGATATTTTAATGTAAATCATAAAAATAATAATTATCCCATGTTTGAAGGAGCTAAAAAAGAGTAATACTGTTAGCAGCCTGACATAATGACATATTGTTACATATTTCTGTGTCCTTCATCAATATCTCTAATAAACAAAAAAATAGATCAATAATTTTTTAAATTCTGTATATTGACTCATGGTTCAATTTTTCTTTAAATAGAAGGACAGCTCACTAGTTCTCATATTGACTTCCAACTTCAATGGGTGGCCTGGGAGGTACACAGAGGAGATGTCACGTGTCCTTTTCTTTTATGGGCCATCATCCTCTCTTCCTCCTGTAAGTCTTTGGAGGTACAACAAATCACATAGACTGATTAACAAGTTTACATTAATTTTCTTACAGAACTATCAGTGGATTTGCTTTTCTATGACTGATATATACAGTGGTTTATCACTTAATCCTGCCTTCATTAATTGTCCAACATTCTCTTTCTAATCATGAGCTTTCATCATTATTGTCTTAATTACTCAGTTCATTAAGCTTATCTTTCCCCTATACCTCCCTAAAATCACTTAGTCTAAAAGTTGAAAAGCAGCTAAAATATTGGGACATTAGCCATTGTTCTGTCTTCCAATGAACGACTGTATGCTTACACAAAACAGTCGTGTAGCCACTATTGGATTTTCTATTCCTACCACTCCTAACAAAGGTACCACAAGTTAACAATTCCAAAATTCTAATAGTAAGATAAACTCTTAAATTCAAAAGGTCCAGATGATCAGTATCAGAGAATCTGCATTTGGCTACTGTATTTCAGTGGCACAATGCCTGAGAACTGGGTCAGTAGAGAGGAGAGATTAATGTCTAGAATATATAAGGATCTCAAAAATCCAAACAGCAAAAAACAGCCCAATTAAAATGTGGGTTATGGAACTGAGCAGAATTCTCAGAAGAAGAAATACAAATGGCTAATAAATACTATAAATCTAACAACTTACCCATGGAGAAAATGAAAATTAAAAAGTATTTTATGAGTCAACTCTCATGCACTATTGGTCAGAGTACAAGTCAATGCAGTGAAAATAATGGGAAGTATCTAAGAAATATACCTACCCTCTGTCCCTGCTACTCCACTCCAGGCTACATACCAAATAGGAGACTATTTCCTACTAAAGAGTTATATGTCCATCAACTGCGGTATTCACAATAGCTAGTACTGCTATAACTATTTGGGGGAATTTCTATACCCCCTTGAATTTATTAGTATCTATTGGTGGTATCTACCCTAATTTTGCCCATTTTGCTTTCAAGACCATCACAAAGAAACACTGTAATTTATTAATAAGCTATCAGCACTAAGCTGGGCGGGTTCTGAGCTGTATTAATGCTTCCATGCTCTTAAAACTTACACGAATGCCTCATTACTTGCCAAGTTACTGTCTTCCAGGCAGCTCCTTCTATAGGTGTCTGTCCTGAGGATGAACTTCTTTTATCAATTTGTTCTTGGTCCCTCCCACATAATGGCAACCTCCTTCTCTTCTTCCTCTCTTCTCTTTCTCCTCCTGGGCCCTACCTGAGAATCCTACTCAAGGTCCACCTTCCTCTCTCTCCTTCCCAGTCACAGGCTCTGGTCTTTTATTAACTGATCAGAGATTATTAAGGAGCATTCTTTACAACACACTGGTTAATGCAACATCCATGTTCAGACCACAATCTGATCCTTGGGCTCAGTATGTGAATACACATGTGCTAGGACATGAACTCTACATCTATCAACGCATCAATGGAGGATGAAAATGTGGTACCAGTATTCAGTGTAATTTTATTCAGGTGCAAAAAGACATTAAAATTTAAGAAATTCTTAGGCAAACAGTTGATGATAGGAACAATATATTGAGTGAAGTAAAACACTACCCAGAAAGACAAATGTCATAAGTTCATATTCTTTTTGTGGATCTTGTCATCAGATCTTAAGATTTGTATATTTATTTTGGAATGAATGCAGAAGATGATAAAATAATTTAAAATGAACTTAAATTCATAAACTCTCAGAGAGTTGCCAAGCTAATTATTTTTACTTAAGACTTGGTCAAGAGAAACAATGGGCCCTCTGAAAATATTGGTGGCCATAAAGACTTGAAGGACATTCAGAGCTATATAGTTAGATCCTGTATCCAAAAGGGAAGTAGGAGAAGGAGGAGGGGAAGGAGGAGAGAGGGAGGAGAAGAAAGATATGTTAAAATATTAGTTAGAAAATGAAGTGTCCTGATGTTGTTCAAACAAAAAAGTAAATGATAAGAGGGAAGGATAATCCAGACCACACAGAGAATGCCCCTCAGTTCCTACTTGACAAAGCCCAGATATCTCCTTTCAGTTTAAAATAGGAAACATTTAGCACCCACATTGATGGACATGAATAATAGTTGTTTGAGAAGTATCCTACTTGTATATCTGAGTGCACATGTTTGAGAATAGCTATTAAATTACAGGGACTGTTCTATGCTTAACAGAAGGGTCAATAGGACTAGAAGAAAACTGACTTTAATATTAAGAAGGTGAGTGAACTAAATATCGCATTTTCAATTAGATTTAGTTAACTAATCCAAAAGCATGGAAATATTACAATAAGAACATGAGAAACATTGTGACTGTTTCACACACACACACACACACACACACACACACAAATTTCTTTTCTCGCTTTCTTTCTCAATTAGAAATATCTTCTATTCACCTATTCACTGCAGGCTTTCAGGTCCCAGCAGCCAGAAGAGAGGCATAGCATGGCAATGGGGCCTTTGAAACCAGAAGAAAAAGACTGTCAGTCCCAAACTACCAGCTATTTCCCTTTGAATACAAACATACCATTTGAAGTAACTCATTTAGCATTTTCTAAAGGCGCCTAGTGTAACCTTGCAAGTGGTGATTTGTAACATGGCAGGCTGTTATCAGGCAGCTACAATATTTTACCTCCACTCAATAAAGAGCAGCATTACTCTTGGGTTCATCCATCCAGAAACCTTACATGGGAGGCACGCTCCAATCCTATTTCATGTACATTCATTTGGAGAAGGGGGTGCCGCACAGACAAATATAACTTGGTTCATTTATTTCTAAGCAATCTCATGTGTTTAGTCTGTACTATAAGGCAAAAAGGGTTGAAGATCACTTTCCACTAAATTAGGTCACATGGTACAGGTCTGTATTTAACTACCATTCCTTATTCTGTTGGAGGCAGTGTATCTACCAAATTTCCAAGACCTAGGTTGTCTGCATTTCTTCCCTGGGGGCTGTGCATGCCCAATGGGAGTATGTTTTGGAGTTTGGGTGTGTGTATCAACAACATACATATATATATATATATATA
>NW_022196896.1:59996419-60060620 GCF_008632895.1 Mastomys coucha | reverse complement strand
ATATATATATATATATATGTGGACTCCTTCCCCCCACCCAACTCCCGGTGGGTGCTCTAGGACTGGGAGACAACATATATACATGTGTATATACATGTACATATGTATATATATGTACATATGTATATATATATATATATATATATATATATACATACATACATACATGTATATACATACATATGTGTGTGTGTTTATGTATGTATATTTCTCAGTTTGGGGTGTTTTTAGTTTTACTTCTGTTTTATTTCTGGGTGTTTTGGGATGGTTAAGAGAGTAGGTTTTTTTCTTAATGACAAATATGATCTGCTGGGGAATTCACACTCTCTAGAAGAAGCTTTCCACCAACAATTAATGAAATTCTCTAAGTACTGTTAGCATCCAGAATCTGCCTACAGCAGATATGTGGGCGGGTCCACAGACCTGTCGCCAGGGCAACGGCGACCATATTCCCAGAATCCATTGGGCTCAGCTCCCACCTTTACCTACATTACTATGTCACCACACATATAAATATGTGGGTACTTTCCTCCATCTTTCTCTCTCTCTCTCTCTTCTTCTCTCTCCCCCTTCTCTCTTCCTGCGCTGCTACCCCCCTACCCCCCTTCCAATTAAACCTCTTACACATGAAACTGCCTGGGCCTGGTGTCTGCAGACGCTTCCTGCCGCGACTCAAAACCCATCAAGTACTTCAACTCTCAGTTTGTGTATATTTTACCCTCTTAGGATAAATCTCTATGCATGATGAAGTACCAGTTTCCTATATTGATACCTTTCTTGAAATCAAACTCTTTGGGGCCAAGCTTTCCTTTCACTGTGTCTTCCTTCCTCTTCTCCTAAGAACATTTCAAAACACTTAGCACCCTTTTTGGGGACCAGATGCCTCCTAATGCATAGATTTAATTCTGAGTCTTCTATCTTAAGCATGGGCTGTATGTGTCTCTCCCATCAGAATAAAGAGAATATCTGTAGAATGGTAGAAAATCTTTACCATCTCTTCTAGCAGAAGATTAATGAAGAGAATACAGTAACTCAGAAAGTACCAACAGAAGAACAAACAATCCAAACAATAAATAGGGTGGTGCTCTGAATATTTCGCTATTGGAAATAGATAGAGAAAAATGCTCAGCATCTTTAGTTATCAGAAATTAAATTAAAACTACATTGGAAATCTACCTCACTACAAGCAAAACACTACAAGCAAAATGTCTATTAACAGCAGCAGAAAAGACACAAGTTAGGACAGGCAGGAAAAGGGACCTTTATACACTATTGTCTGATACATACAGTAAGGAAAACATCATAAAACCTTCTTACAAGTCTATAAAAGAATTAGCACGTCATCCAAACAGGTCAGTGCTTCATTGATTGCCACGGGCCAGCCGATCTGGGCCTCCCTCAACCCGCGGGAGAAACGGGGGTCCTAGTCAGGTCGACAAGGCATAGGCGAAGAAATGATGGCAGAGACGACACATGAAGTTCAGGATCTGAATGTATTTCTTAAAAATGGCATCAGACTTTTACAGTCATTGCAAAAGAGAGATGGTAAATCTGGCAGCTCAATAGTTGAGGTACATCTGTGGCTATCTGAAACATACTGGGTCTAAAGCAGCAGCTATCTCCTCTGAACTGGTGCTGCATCCCCCGGGCCCAAGTGCTCTGGGCCTGGGGGACTGCGGATTGCATGAATCTGAGTCCTAGCCCATCTAAATTCTAGTCTTAGTCTGAGTGCTAGTGCAAGTGCAGCGTTGAGTCCCAGTCCTCGTATACAAAGTGAAAAGCAGGCTTAAGTAGCATACAGCAAGCAGGGCAAATTAAAAGAGTCATGTAGGCAGGTGTGGGTTACAGCAGGGGTTCAGCGGGTCTGGTAGCTAGGTGTGAAGCAGGAGGAAGAGGAGAGGAACTCTCCCTGTTGAGGCATTTTGATATTCCTATGCTAATTCTCTGGTTCTGCTGGAGACAATGACCAGGAGGTTTCAATCTAGCATTTCCTGTTAATTCTCTGGGTCTAGCTGGGGGCAGGCAGTGAGGAGTTCCGACCTAACACTTTTAGCTAATGTCCTTGAGTGAGGGAAACCCTTCATTACTCTCTAGTATGCAAAACACTTCTAACTATTCTAAACTATCTATTGTCCTAAGGAATGTACTTGACCTCTGTTGCTAGCTCTGGCGAGGCAGATACTTTGAGAGAAATTGCAAGCTATGGACAGCTTGGTACTAAACTAGGATAGTTGGAAACATTGTGTTGACCAGGGAATAATGCCCAATCTTAACCATTAACGAATCATTTCTTGGGGTTCTATTATGCTTAATTATGAGGCCGTGTTGACGATTGGAAAGACTGATCTGGAACACGTCTGAGTTACGGGATACCAGCGACTGTCTGAAATCTAGGAGGCACAGAACTCCTTTTGGAATCTTACTGCCTCTTATCCTTTATCAGGATTTTATTCCTGATATTTTGGATGTGACTGGAGTAGACGAGTGTGCATGGTAATTGATATTCAAAAATAAATGAATAAAGTCACTATTAAAAGAGATCAACAAGATCATGTTGATTAAAAAAATAATCACAAAATATAGGACATTAGATGAATCTCTGCATCTACCACCAGGTAAATGGGATAAAGAAATGGTGGCACATGTAAGGGAACAATTTTCAGTTATCATAAAGAATGAAATCATGCTATTTGAAGAGAAATTAATTTTTACAAATAGATATTAGGCAATAATTAAAATAACAATAATAAGTAAATCATTTATGTTTCAAGGAAATTCTCTCAAGAGCTACTTCTGGACAAAGTTCTAAGACAGTGTATATATTATACTACATTGTGTGCCAAAATGAACAAGGGGAATTCTGAAATTGATATCGACTCCAACAAGGCAGCAAGTAGAAAATGGTAATAGAATAACTATTCTGTATCCTTCATATTCCATCCATAAGGATGGAAGGTTTTGGAAAGAGAAATAGTTAATGAATATTCCATTTTAATTTACACATAATTAGAATTATACACATCCAACCAAAAAATATCTACCTATTTATATTGATAAGGCTTCTTGGGATTAGTAATAATATAAAAAGTTACCATATAAAAGCTTCCTATTTCAATGTCTACCTGTAGAGAGAGCTATTGCTTTTACACTCACCCTATTTCCCTTTGGTCATATCCTATTTGGTATTTTTGCACATATAACAAATAATAACCACCTCATATAATAATAATGAGGTATATTCAATTAGAAAAGAATTACAGATCATAATGTATGACATTCTTGAAACTGCAAAAGTGAAGATTTCATGTGTACATTTATTTTTCTTTAGGAGACACAGCCTTCTTGCCTGTAAGGAAACATACTAGTGTGAGAATCATCTTGTCAGATGCCAAGATTGATGGTTCCTGTCAGTCTGGATCACTATCAACTCTCCTTTGGGTTCTTAATGTTGATGTGATGAGGATGAACGCATTTACTGAGTGGTTGTGCTTTCATATCTGTGCCTTTGGACTAAACACTAAGTCACCAGTTATGCCCTTAAGCAACCTCAGAAAATGTATGTCATATTCCAGGTGACATTTGTCAGTTAACATGCCAATGCAAATTCAGAGTTAAAGATGGGCAATTACTTTGAGCACAGGCATAGGCTTCTATCCATAGCTTACAAGTATATTGGCTTTACTAAGTGTAAGGGCTAATTTTGCTTCTATGTAGAATTTTTTCTGGGAAAATTAGAAAAGCCATATAGCCATATAGTCTGTAACTATACTTAGTGGACCTATATGTGGTTCTATATATGGACTACAACTACATGTGGACCTATATACTCAAAATGCCTAGGTCTCTACTGCTCCCTGCTCTCTCATGGCACTAGAACATACATTACATCTCAGGAAAATCATGCTAGGTTTTGTTTTTCTTTCTCAAAATGGCAACTTCTTTCTAGCAATAAATACAGTTCTTCAATGATATAATAAAGCACTCACTGGAGCCATTAAACACCAAGACCTCTAAGATGGCTCCTCACACTTTCAATTATGATACGCAGAATATACTCATGCCTCCTGCAGTGACTATATCCTAAAATTAGAAAAAAAAAAAAAAGAAAGAAAAACATCATACAGTTGAATGTAGGTTCAAACACACTGTGATTAGCACTGCCAGCTCTCTTTTGATGTGATGCATATATACGGAGAGGCCATGACGGAAGGTTATCCACTTATCCTTAAAAATTACAGTCTTATTTTTTTTCTAATTTAATGTTTAGTGATAACACGTTCTTTGTCTGCACACATTGTTTTGAAGACTTTAAAAATAACATTAATCAAAGAAAGCCTTCAGAAGACTATACTGAAAAGTCTGGTTATTATTACCTTAAGCAAAAGAGCAGTGCTCTCCCTGGCTTACAAAGAAGAAACAGTAAATCTGTATGGAATATAAAATTATGCCTAAAGGCTAAACACAAGCTGAAGAACACATGAGGACAACTTTCTGAAAAAAGGAAAGGCTGGAAAAGACAAAGGTTCCTAAGACAGATACATTAGTATAAATAAAGGAAAAAATGTTAAAGTTGACAAGTAAAATTAATAACCTTTTAGACATTCATTATTATTGTTATATTATTATTATTATTATCTAATTTTTTACAGTCCACTCATTATCCCACTCCTAGTCTGCCCTCACCAGTCTTCAAGAGTATGTCACCTCCACCCCCACCCCACTCCACTAGACTTCCCCGTCACATGAGGTTGCAAGTCTCTTGAGGATTAGGTACATCTTCTTTCACTGAGGCCAGACCAGGCAGTCTTCTTCTGTATATGTGTTGGGAGCCTCATATCAGCTGGTGTATGCTGCCTAGTTGGTGGCTCAGTGTCTGAGAGCTCATGGGGGTCCAGGTTAGTTGACATTGCTGGTCTTCCCATTGGGTTGCCCTCCTCCTCAGCTTCTCCCAGCTCTCCCCACATGGGTACCCAGCTTCTGTCCCATTGTCTGGGTTTAAGTATCTACATCTGACTCTTTCAGCTGCTTGTTGGGCCTCTCTGAGGGCAGCCATGCTACTAAGCTACTGTTTGTAAGCACACTATAGCATTAGTAATAGTGTCAGGTCTTGGAGCCTCCCCTTGAGTTGGATCCCAATTTGGGCTTGCCACTGGACCTCCTTTCCCTCAGTCTCTTCCCTGTTTTCAGCCCTGCAGTTTGTTCAGACAGGAACAATTCTGGGTCAGAGCTTTTGACTGTGAGGTGGCAACTCCATCCCTCCACTTGATGTCCTGCCCCTCCACTGGAAGTAGACTCTACAAGTTCCCTATCTAAACTGTAGATCACTTCATCTAGGGTCCCTCCTTTTGAGTCCTGAGAGTGTCTCACCTCCCAGGTCTCTAGTACATTCTAGAGGGTTCCCCCTCCTCCTACTTCCTGAGGTTGCCTGTTCCCACTCTTTCTGGTGGCCCTCAGGGCTCTAAGAGATCCACGTGAAGACCCAGCTATACCAGTCTTGTGTATATAACCAAAAGATGGCCCATCATGCCACTGTTCTACGATGTTCATAGTAGCCTTATTTGTGATAGTCAGAAGACATTTCTTAAAATGAAAATTTAAGTTGTGCACTGGGGTGTGGTTAATAAAGGACACAAATATATAACATATACATAACCCCCATAACAGTAAAAGAGCAACAATCCAATTTAAAATATCAACCTCTGAGCAATCCTTTCAATGAAAATAAAAGCACATGAAGTATGTTCCCCATCATTATGTATCAAGGAAATCTGAATAAAAGCCACATTGTCTTAACTCTTCAAATCAACAGAACATCTGCTATTAAACAGACTGGAAACTTCAAAAGATGGCCTGAAAGAATGACCACCAGAATGTTAACACATTCCTGAAGAGATGGTGACACAGCCTGGTGAATTTTAGAGAACTGTCCATGCATCTCATGTAAGGTAAAACAAAATCATGCTAGCTCTACTCCACATAAACATTGCCTAAGCCAAGCATGGTGATGCAAGACTGTATTCTCTACTTAAGAAGTCAAGGAAGCAAATCCTAACATCCAGCTTGGGGATACAAAAATATTCCAGGGCAGCTGGAGCTACATTGATGTCCTACCAGACAGGGGAAAGTGGATTGTGAACATTTGTAATAATTTATTAATATAATAATTTACCACAGAAAACTGTCCACAAGTCTGTCTATTCAGAAGAGAGAATAACTTGTGGTGCTTAATAAGTTGGAGTAGATATTCAGCAATAAAGGAAATAAGCTACTGAGGGATAAAACAGCACAGATAAAGACTAAAGATACAGTGATCTTTCAAGAGGGAGGATTAGATAGTATATTAGTGCATCTGCAGGAAATTGGGGGCAAAAATCAGCACAGTGCTTGTTAAAGGATATGAGGATCATGGGAAGGAGACATGGGCATACTATCTGAGCTGATAAGAATATTATCTATGTAGTCAAGGGTTTTACTTACACAGATTGTATAATTAACAAATCTCACCAAGTATCAGTCTTAAAGATCCACTTGTTTAACAAATTTCACCTCATATATTTTAAAGTAAGATAATTGCAAACAGTGAAAGAGATAAAGAAAATAGGTATTGTTAATATCTGCACTGTATAAATACTTCATATAAAAATACAAATAATTTATCAGGTAATTTGTGGATCCAAGAAACTATATTTTCACAAGGAAATAAAGACCAATAAGAATTCAGAAAATTTCCCAGAGTTAGGAAGCATCCAGGTAACAGATCTGGAATTTGGTTTTCCACTTGACATGCCAAGTTCTTTTCACTAGAACAGTAGTAGCTTTCAAATGATTCTTTTTTATCACATTTCAGAGTAAGAAATAAGCTAGTTTTACTCCTTAAAAAAAAAAAAAAAGAAAGAAAGAAGGTAGTAATTTTGTAAACAAATCTCCCACATAGGTTATAATAAATGTTTCACAAAATGATGTTTAATCCAAAACATATATTTTAAGTGGCACAGAAGTATCTGCTTTTTCTTATGTCCTCATAGCCTTTGCTATTCGAGAGTGGAACAGCACTGGTGTCACTCGACACATGTTAAGATAATAGGCTTGCATGTGTTCATGAGTGCTTATCTACAAAGGAATATGTGAGTATTTTTATCCAGCCCAACTACACTAGAAGAAATGTTGGGAGTTACAGCATGGGAGATTTAGGCCTCTCAACCCTTAATCATTAGTAGACCATTATTTTAGCAGTCGAAATGCAAGTGGTACATTTTTAACTGGAGGTTTGAACCACACAAAAAGGAGACAGGGCATCAGGAAGGTAGCAGTGGTTTTCAAGGTCAGGCGTTCCAACAAGTTGATACCAATGAGCAGAGGAAAAAGCAGGGGTAAAGAAGGAATCTGGGAGAGTGAAAATCTTGGAATGCCCAGGACGGGCCTTAGAAAAGATCCCAGGATTGATGTTATGATCTTATCATATGATGTAATTCTTTCAAAGCAAGTTCTTTGTCACAGTGATGAACTGGGAAAATAGATCAAATCAGGTAGAGAATGTACATGGAGGGAAAAGTGATAGTACATGTGCTATTTATAATTAGCCTAAAATAATTCTAATAATTAATAATAATAGTTAACATTAAACAGAACAACATCATTATTTTCTCAGTTTAGTACGGCTCTCACATTAGACACAAGCTCGAAGGAGCATATAAAGTTTAAAAGCATCAACTCAAAATCGAGACCTTCACTTGCAGGAACAGAAAACAGATATGAGGAGCAGATCTGCAACACTGGTGATTTAACCTACACTCCAATGGCTCGCTCTTTCTTTCACTCCCTATGATGTTTAACCACTGAGATTCACTACGTGTATCAGTTAAGATGATAACTATTATCAGTCTGAGACAGTTCCATATGCTGCCCTATGAAGTCATCATTCACCTTCTCAGGACATGGGCTCCTGTTTGTTCCTCCACTGTATATGGATTTTCTCTACATTTCTGTATTTTCTTTTCTGTCTTTAAATCCATTAGATCGCATTTGTGGTTGTTTTCCTTGGTATTTACTTTGGCTATTGTTGCTGGTGATGGTGATGGTACACTTTCAGACCACGTATCAGCATGTGGTCTAGGCTGACCTCAAACTTACCCCTCCTATCTTCACTTCCTAAGTGTGTACCATCAAGCCTGGTTAGTTATCCCACTAAGAACAATGGTGCTCAGAACTTTCTCCATACCCATGTCTTTACCTCTGTCCTTGAGTTTGCACTGAACACTGGACTGGTCCTTCAATGCATATCCACCTGGCCTCTGCACTAACAATTTGAGCAACATGTCAGCCACTGAGAGTACCTGTAACCCTATTAGGGAGTATCACCTCTAACAGCAGCCATTATAATTTTTATTTATCATCTTCTCTACTCAAATCAAGTTTTTAACACTGTGCTGGTAAGCTCTAAACAGACTTTTGCATTATCCCTTTGCACTGTAGGATCTGATTCCAGTTCTCCAGAGCTTCTTAACCAGCCTACAGTTTTAGCCTCACCATGTCCTGCTCACATCTAATACATACACTGACCATTTTCCAAGAGTGCAGCCATATCATGTGTCAATGAAATGTTCAACCATTTGCTACTTCTTAAATCCTCTTAAATGGCTTACTGTGTTCTTAAGTCCAAACTCTTAAATATCTTTTATAAGGCATACATGATGAAACACAACCATTCTCTTTAGACATTGATATTCACTTATGTTATTTTAAGTGACACTGGGATTTATTAAGAGTAGTTTTAAGTTGGGGCAGTCATTGGTTGTAAATCAATGATTGCTCCAACGTGAACCCATCCCATGGGAGAGAGCCAACCCCTGACAATACTCTGCTATGCTTGCAGACAGGAACCTAACATAACTGTCTCCTCAGGTGATTCAGCCAGCAGCAGATGGAAGCAGATGCAGAGACCCACAGCCAAATATCAGGCAGAGTTCTGAACTCCCATAGAAGAGTTGGGGGATAGAAGTGAGCAAGCCAGTTAAGTCAAGAACATCACAAGAAGACCTAGAGTCAACTATTCTGGAACCATGGGGGCTCACAGAATCTGGGCTAACAACCAGGGAACAGTCAGGAGTGAGAATTCAACTCCCTACACATTTGTAGCAAATGTGCAGCTTGGTCTTCATGTAGATCCCTTAACAAATGGAGCAGGAGCTGTCTCAGTCTCTGTTCCCTGCCATTGGATCCCCTTGCCCTTAATTAGACTGTCTGGTTGAGGCTGTACCTAGTCCTGCTGGGACTGGATGTCTCAGGGTGCAATAGTACCCAAGGTGGCGTGAGGTTCCCTTCTCTTAGGAGGGATTTGTAAGGATAGAACTGAGAAGAGAGGAGGGAGGGGGCCTTGGCAGGGATGTAAAGTGATTTACAGAAAAAAAAAATTGTAAAAAATGAAAAAGAATGGTTTTATACATATCTAAGCATGGCCATTCAGAAAGGAGAAAGACATGTTGATGGTCAAGAAATTGGTGGTGCACACTTATAGACAGAGCAAGATTCCTGATAGACACACCAAGACAACTTCTCTCGAAACTCTGCACTTATATCGCCATACACACTTAACTTCTATTTCTCTGAATAAATATTCTCTTTCTTGTCAGGTTTTGGAAATGTTGCCTGCTACATGTATAATTTGAGATTGTGGCTCTGTCTTTAGTGGATTCTGGCCAGATTGTACGTTTTGTCAGATTTCAGTTCACAAGCTCACTCCTATAGAAGGTCACTAAGATTTCTGTAGACTTTCTCTGGCATTCTACCTGGCACTCCCATGTGCCCTCTATGTCCTTTACTGTTGCGATTAACACACACTACTAAATTGTTTATGTAGTTTCCTATACTCCTTGCCAGCTCCTCCCTAATGTACATGTGAGACGGTACTAGCAGAGAGAACTACTTTGAACAGGTCTTTACTGCTGCTCCATAAATCCCATGCCTATGATTAGCACACATATGATATGCATTTTGTGCATTGTGATTGTGTGTATTCTGTGGATTTTATTCAGAGGGAAAACATCTGGTTCATTGCAAATCATTGCCAATACTTATCACTTCTTTTATCTTTATTAAATTGCTTTTAATTATCATAGTGTTTTATTCTGCCAGACTTTCCTTCTGTGGCTGTGATATAACTTCCAGTATTTCACTAATTTTAGTATACTAGAATAACTCACATCTATGTGTCATTCTCTAAGTCCATTCCAAAGCAATAACATACCATAAAACGCCATCTGCCTCAGCCTACCAAATAGTCTTTCAAATTCACGCAACTTAAAGGGCCCTACTTCACTGGGTCGTGAGTTCCAGAAGAAGAAATGTAAACTCAATCTATCTCTTTCTATAAGTGTATAACCCCCTTAGTCTGGTTTTATACTCAATTCCATTTTTTTTTGTTTATAACATTTACATGTGTAAGCATAGTGAGTGGATTTTACTCCTATGCTTTCATGTTATAGGAAATGAATGCTCTACGATGTGTAAATTAAATTCCTTAATTTCCTGGAAAAAGTTATTTAAGATGAAACAGGAAATTCTACAAGAGCAAGCACTTTAAGTCTTCTAAAAGTTTACTAAAGTAGGATTTCTATATTCCTTAAAACAAGTGTGTGTATGTTTGTAAATGTTTAGAAACATCTTTTGACATGTTTTCAAATTGTATTAAATATTTGCCTATGGTTCCACCCCTAAGAGAAGAGCAGAGGTGATCAATGGCTGCAGAGAGAAGGAGAATCAACTTCCTATAGGGTTGAGCTCCTGCATGGGTCTTCCAATGCCAAATTGTCAACCTGGACACATGAATGTATAAGAAATGCTAACTGGATTAAATAGATTCAGTAAACTGGACATGAATGTGTATATGTATATGTGTGTGTAAGTATATATAAATATATATACATACAAAAATAATATTTTTAAAAGTAGTCATGAATGTACTTTGTAGGAGTTGATAGGGGAGAAGTTGGAGGCAGGAGGGAAAGATAAGCATGGTATAGAAGCAGTACTCATATATGAAGTTCTCAAAGAAAACGTACATTAGTGATGCTGCCACCTAATCAGTCTCTTTACCTTTTCTCATAAAATGAGAGTAAAATTACTTATTTTTTGTAATATAGTTTAAAGACTTGCAAAAGAAAACAAGTTAAATGAGTGTCTCATTACTTAATCATTCTATCACAGTCATTAAATAAATTCTTTCATTGTTTTTTGCCACTGAGGCTACTCTTTGGTCCTGACATTATCCAGCATACAGACATATACCTGCTAAATGTACCCTGGGGAAAACATGCAGATTCTACTTTTTGATTACAGTAAAACATAATCATGAACATTTTTAAAGGGAATGGGCATTGACTACATATTCTGTGGTAGCAGGACAGTAACACCAATAAATATGTTTCCAACTTCTTAAATCCTAAAAGCTCACAACATATGACTAACATTTAAATCAAGACATCTGTTTCTGCCCAAATCTGCAATCCACTTGTTTTCAAATATTACACAAAGTACTCACTGCTCATGAGACATGAAAGAAGCTATAAGTACTTTGTTGAGAAAAAAACAAATATATATATATATATATATATATATATATATATATATATATAACAAATATAAGCAGTTCTCCTTTAACAGAAAGTGGAAAGAAAATACCTTGGCAAATCACACAACTTCTCCAGTAAATTCTGAGCTATTAAATTGAAAATAAAAAATACTGAAATGTTCACTTATGCCTCTCTAGAATATTACTAAGCATTCTTAACAGCAGCCTTAAATATAAGGTATTTGTGGTTCCTCAGTGTGAGTGTACACTGTAAATCCCCACACTACTAATTCATGCACTTTTTACTCACTGTAGTTATTTTATAACACTGTATATTAATTCATGTAATACTTGCATTGGTAAACTAACATGAGCAGTTTATAGAAAACTTAATATTAAATCTCCTATGTGAACTTTACATATTAATATCTGGCCTTCCTTCAAAGCATGAATAATTCTTGTCTCTTCCCTGGGAAGCATTATATTTTAATGGCCTCTGGATGTGAAAATCTGGATTTCAGATAAGCAATTTTTTTCTATATGAAATTTGTTAAATAATTAAGTAAGCACTAAGTAAGTCCTGTCACTTGTTAGAACAATGCCAATAACAGTCTAATGTGATTTGCGGGTAAAGTCAAAGTAAGCCCTGTACAACACCCCATGCAATCCCCCACAAAGATCATGACCCATGAGCAGTCAATAGTAGACATGGTGACTCTGAATCCCTGTGATCTTCAAAATAACTGTTCTTCAACATTTTCATGAAACCCAGCAGATCATCTATAAACGACTGATAACATATCTTCAGCATGCATGTATACTTATGTGCATTGCATGCACACATGAATGTGTTAAATCCCCTATGGCCCATAGACTTCACAAATTAATTGTGTAATATCTCTATGTATAGCAACAGCACATCTTTATTGTAGAAAGATGTCACCATCTCACATTAAAGGACAAGTGTGATTGTGTAATTAAATGTAATAAGGTCCTAGCCCAATAGAATGTCTACCAGACTATAGCTAAATTAAGAACATTTATATAAAGTAACTTAAAGCAATTCCATTGTTCTTAAATGTTTAGCATCTATCTATAAGTGAGCTTAGGAATGAAGTGAGCTTAGGAATGAAGAAGAGCTGTGGATAACTGATTTCAAGAAGAAGTTAGTGATACACAAAGGGATGTCTTGGTCCTGACTCCTCAAATATTAGAAGTATCAAGCATGTAGTCATTACAGGATTTTTCACTCAAAACATGAGAGCTCCTATAACATGAGTATTTGCCACTTGAGAAATCAACTACTAATCATACTTCTTTAAAGAGAAATAAATCTATTTCTAGGCCATTCTTATTTTATTGAAATTTACCATTTTTTTTTTTTTTACTTTGGAAAGTGTCATTTTTGAGAGTCTCTTACGTCCCAGGTCTCTGGTGCAATCTGGAGGGTCCCCCAACCTCTAATTTCCTTAGGTTGCCTGTTTCCATTCTTTCTGCTGGCCTCAGGGCTTCAGTCCTTTTCCCTCACCCAATACCAGATTAGGTTCCCCTCTCCACACTACTCCCCCCATCCACTTTACCTCTCTGGTCCCTCCCTCTCTCCCCACTTGTGATTGCTTTCTTCTCTCTCACAAGTGGGACTGAGGCATCCTGACTTGGGCCCTTCAGCTTGTTGACCTTTTTGAGTTCTGTGAACTCTATCTCGGGTATTCTGTACTTTTTTTTGGCTAATATCCACTTATTAGTGAGTACATACCTTGCACACCCTTTGGGGTCTGAGTTACTTCAATCAGACTGATATTTTCTAAATCTACACATTTGCCTGCAAAACTCAGGATGTCCTCATTCTTAATAGCTGAGTAGTATTCCATTGTGTAAATGAATCACATTTTCTGTATTCATTCTTCTGTTGTGGGACATCTAGGTTGTTTCCAGCTTCTGGCTATCACAAATAAGGCCTCTATGAACATAGTAGAACACATGCTCCTGTGGCATGGTAGGGCATCTTTTGGGTATATTTCCAAGAGTGGTATAGTTGAGTCTTCAGGTAGATCTATTTCCAATTTTCTGAGGAGCCTCCAGATTGATTTTCAGAGTGTTGTACCAGTTTTCAATCCCACCAGTAATGGAGGAGTGTCCCTCTTTCTCCACATCCTCTCCAACATGTGTTGTTACCTGAGGTTTTGATTTTAGCTATTTTGACTGGTGTATGGTACAATGTCAGGGCCGTTTTGATTGGCATGTCTCTGATTACTAAGGACTTTGAACATTTCTTTGAGTGCTACTCAACCATTCAAGATTCCTCAGTTTTGAATTCTTGATTTGGTTCTATACCCCACTTTTTGATTGAGATTGCTATCCCACAATCATATCTCTGACCCATAATTGTTCCTGTCTGAAAGAATTACAGGGATGGAAATGGAGATGAGCCTGAGGAAAAGAAGTTCCAGTGAGAGGCCCAATGTGGGATCCAGCTCAAGGGGAAGTCCCAAGGCCTGACACTATTACTGAGGCTATGGAGAGCTCACCAAAAGGACTTATCATGACTGCACTCCAAAAGACCAAGCAAGCAGCTGAGCCAGATGCAGATATTTGCACCCAACCAATGGACAAAAGCAGCTGACCCCTGTTGTTGAATTAGGGAAGGCTGAAAGAAGCTCAGGAAAAGGGCAATCCTGTAGGAGGACCAGCAGTCTCAATTAATCTGGACCCCCGAGATCTCTCAAACACAGACCACCAAGCAGACAGCATACACCAACTGATATGAGGCCCCCAACATACATACATTATAGAACTTCCAGGTCTGTATTCATTCAGATATGATGCATTTAACCCTCAGGAGACTGGAGGCCCCAGGGAATTTAGAGGTCAGATGAGGTGGGGGGTGGGAGAATCCACATGGAGACAAGGGGTAGGGAGGAAGTATGGGATAAGGAGCAGTCAGAGGTTGGATGGAGGTTGGGGAATGAAATATGAAGTGTATAAAATAAAATAATTTAAGAAAAAAGAAAGCATCATTTTTAACCTACAAATACAGTAAAACATATGCTATTGATAGCTTTAAAAACTACAGATGTATAAGAATATAATTTCAGTTAATATATATTATTTACTTTTTTTTTTTTTTGAGGCAGGGTATCTCTATGTAGCCCTTGCACTCTGTCAACCAGGTTGGCGTCAAACTCACAGAGATCTACTTGTCTCTGCCTCCTGAATGCAAGGATTAAAGGCATGAGCCTTGACCACCCAACAATATATATTTCTTATAGTATGTACAGAACAAAAGAAGATATATCCCAAGAAGGAAGGCCCAAGTGAGGGTGCTTCAATCACACTTAGAAGGTAGAACAAAATAATCACTGGAGACAGAGGGAGGGAAGGACCTTGGTGGGAAAGGAGAAGCAGAGGGGAAAAGAAGGGCAGGATCAGTTATAGGGTGAAACAGTAGAGAAACCGGGAGGGCCAGGAAAATAAATGAATATATGTCAGAGGTGGTGGCTCCCAGGGATGGAGGAGGCTCCCAGGATTCAATATGGGTGATCTTAGCAAAAATGCTCAACAGTGGGGATATGGAACCTGAAGAGATCATCTTCAGTAGTTAGACAGTGACCCCAGTGGAGAGATGGGGACACCAACCCACCTTCAAAAAATTCTTGACTTCAAATTGTTCTTCTCTAAAAGAAATGCAGGGACAAAATGGAGCAGAGACTGAAGGAATGGCTGACCAGTGAGCAGCCCAACTTGGGATCTGTCCCATGGACAGGCACCAAACCCTAGTACTATTACTGATGCCATGTTATGCTTTCAGACAGGAGCTTAGCATGGCTGTCCTCTGAGAGGTCCTACCAGCAGCTGACTGAGACAGATGCAGATACAGCCAACCATTGGATGGAGGTCAAGGACTAAAGAAAAGATATAAACGCTTTGTCATGTGAATCCAAGAAGAAAAGGAAAAGGAAGGGATGTTGGATAAAAACCTGAATTAACTGTAAACAAGAGTCAGGAACACTGTGAGGGTAGTAACCTAGGCATTAAAGGAAGAAGATCTTTGGTGGAGGCAGTTGGACATCTCAGCAGTGGTAATCGCATAATCACACAGGCCTACACAGGACCACACAAGATACAACAAAGCTGTGCCCTCACAAGTCTATCAATGCCATCTTCTCAGTTTGGATATTATACACTAAAATAGTGTCTCCTTTCACAATTACTGGCAGATACCTAACTATTGCAAACTAAGTTTGTCTGTTTGTTTGTTTTTGGTGAATTAAAATGATCCTCTGTGATTGGAAGTAAGGCTTGAAAAAATATGACTGAATTTGACAATGAAGGAGTTTCTAGAATTTTGTTTTCTGGGGATGTCTTCTAACTGGAATAAAGGTAATATGTAAGCTTGATGTCATCCACTTAGTAACCATGTTATTAAGACACAGAGAATGAAGGCAGGCATTAAGGATTCAGAGACCTAAGTCACCAATCCAACCTCCCAGCTAGAGGGAAGAAAGACAAAATCCAATAGAACTGCAAGGTGCAGTGTAGCTGTGTATGACCTGGAATGATGAAATGACATCAGTGACCCTGAGAAAACAAAAACCATGTAGAGCAGCCTTGGTGTGGACAGGTAAGGGTGAGGAGAGCAGCCATAGGGAAGTGAATTCTTTGTTCCAGGTGAGAAAAATCAAGCGGAAAGGATCAAGACATAAGGCTGGCAAAAGAGATACGTATTAGTAAGAGTGCCAAAGAGTATAAACTACATGTTTCAGGAAACAGAAATTCATTTAAAAAGCATGTGCTGTGAGCTGAGTACAGGGTCCCCAATGAAGGAGCTAGAGAAGGCACCCAAGAAACTGAAGGGTTTGCAGCCCCTTAGTATGAACAGCAGTATGAACTAACCAGTGCCCTCAGAGCTCCCAGGGACTAAACCACCAACCAAAGAGTACACATGGTGGGATTAATGGCTCCAGCAGCATGTGTATAGCAGAGGGTGGCCTAGTTGGTCATCAATGGGAGGAGAGGACCTTGGTCCTGTGAAGGTTTTACGCCCCACTGTAGGGGAACGCCAGGGCCAGGAAGCAAAGTGGAAGAGGGTGGGTTGGTGAGCAGGGGGACGGGAAAGGGAACAGGATTATTTTTCTTTTTTTTCTTTATGTTCTTTTTATTTGGAGGGGAAACCAGGAAAGGAGATATCATTTGACATGTAAATAAAGAAAATATCTAATAAAAAATGTAAATGAAAATAAAAAAAAGCATGCACTGGTCAGAATTCCACTTTGAATGAATCCTTGTGAAATACAGTGTTTACTGAAGAGGAGTGAGAGGCACGAAGTATCTGAAAGGAAGGTAAACCCAGCCATGACCAGTGGCACAAGCAGAGGGAGGAGACAGGCCCTGCAAAGTACATTGGGCCTGTACTTCCCTGCATTAGGAAGGACAGGCCCGATGGGTAGGGAGAAAGTAGAGAGAAACTGGACACCACTGATAGGGATGGTTTTGACAGTAGGGTGACTGCTTTAAGGCAGTGGTGAAGACACAGGCTAGACTGGAGGGTTTCAAGGAAGTAAAGTAAGAAAAATGAGGGAACCAGGTGCAGATTAATAAAATCCAGATACTTGAAAGACACAGTGGAGGATAAGTGTCAAGAAAGATTAATATTATTACTTTTTCAAGTGAGACACATTCTATTTTTTTAAGTTATTCATGTTGAAAAGGCAGCTACAAGAAAAAAGAGAAGTGGGGGACCCGAGGAAAGACTGTGTCTCTAAAACAAACTCAGAGTACATGGGAAGCACTGGTGATGTATATATGGGTTAACCCTGAAAGAACATAATCAGTCCTTTGTTATTAAAAGAAAGTAAGGATAGACATGGAGCCTGTCTAAAAGGATGAATATGGGGTCTGTATGTGAGGATGGACATGAGATCTGTATGTAAGGATGGACACAGGGGCTGCATGTGAGGATGGACATTGTGTCTGTGTGATGATTTGTATATGCTTGGCCCAGGGAGTGGGATGTGTATTAGGATGTGTGGCCTTGTTGGAGTAGGTGTATCACTGTGGCATACACTTAAGACCCTCACCCTAGCTGTTTGGAAGTCAGTCCCACTAACAATCTTCAGATGAAGATGAGGACTCTCAGTACCTCTAGCACTGTGCCTGCCTTACCTTGATAATGTTGGACTGAACCTCTGAACCTATAAGTCAGCCCCAATTAAATGTTGTCCTTGTAAGAGTTGACTTGGTCATGGTGTCTGTTCACAGCAGTAAAGCCTTAACTAAGACAGTCTGCATGTAAGGATGAACATGTGATTTTCATGTGATGATAGACATGGGTCTACATGTGAGGATGGGCCTGAGGTCTGCATGTAAGGATAGGAGGTCTGCATGTCAGATGGACATGGAGTATGGTAAGATGAGCAGGAAGTCTGTATGAGAAGGGCATGTAGTCTGCATATGATAGGAAGTAAGGAGCACACAGAGCATATACACAGAGACTCATGAGTTGCTAAGTGGGAAGGCATTGTAGGCTGAAGATGCTTGATGAGGTCTGGCTTCATCATTGAGAGGAAAAAAAAAAAACTAGGCTGACAAGTAACCATTAATGAGGGAGGGACATTTAAAAAAATCTCTCCCTACCATCATGTGCTATAAGAAAATATGTTTTCTCATTTTGTTTATGAGTTAAAAATTTATTCAGCATTGATTCAAATAGCAAAGGAGGAATTATTTTCCCATTCTTATCAAATCTAGTCTCAAATGTGGTTAAGCAGACATATTCAAATGCTAAAGAAATATGTTTCTTATATTTATATAAAATTCTCCCCCTTTTTTACTGTAAGCTGAAATATTTACCTCAAAATATCCATTTTACAGATGAAAAAAGAGAGAGAGTATCATGCAGGAGAGCAAATGCATCTTCATTTCATGGCGTCACACTGAGACAGTGCCAGCACACAGTACCAGAGGTGGCACCTGCTGAAATGGATTGCTTTTCTATGTTATTAACTGCTTTGAATGCAGACTGAAGATATCAAGAATTTAATCTATGCCTGTGTTTGTTTTTATTTTAAAATGTAAATAAGATTATACTAAATCAACAGAAAGAAAAAAATTATATTCATCAAGAGTAAAATGCACTGAAAGAGTTGTGTGAGTAGATTTTTTTGTTTTAACCAGAAGATGAGTTTAGGCTCATGGTCAGTAACTCTCATAACTTACACACTTACCTGTCTCTGCAGAGAACATTTAGGGAATATAATCTAAATTTTTTTTTTTTTTTTTTTTTTTTTTTTGGTATTTTTGAGACAGGGTTTCTCTGTGTAGCCTTGGCTGTCCTGGAACTCACTCTGTAGACCAGGCTGGCCTCGAACTCAGAAATCCGCCTGCCTCTGCCTCCCAAGTGCTGGGATTAAAGGCGTGCGCCACCACCGCCCGGCATATAATCTAAATTTTTAAATGATGTTTTCTGAGAATTTAAATCTAGCTCAATTTTGATATGTTATCATTTATGATAAATAAAAAATTATGTTACCTTCCCATTTAAAAAATCATATGTGTGTGTGTGTGTGTGTGTGTGTGTGTGTGTGTGTGTGTGTAACATAAAGGTTAACTGTAGCTGTCAGGTTGAGTCTTTCACCAAACTCTGAATAGCAGTACCTAGAGTAGCTCAGAAACTACTTGTATGTGTTAATCTTTGATTTTTTCCTCACCACTAATTAGCTAAAAACATTGGTTAATCCATTAGTATTTCTGAAGAATGCAGTCTAGAAAGTCTTATCTGAATCATTTTTCAGTTGAATTTAATAATACTTTTGAAAGTATTAAATGCCACAATTGCATCAAGAAGTGTGAATCTGCTACCCAGCATGTTCAACCAAAACAAGCATAGGTTCACACACATACAAGAAGACTGAAGCCTTCAAAGTAGTTCAAAAGACATAAGAGCATGAATCTGTCTCCACTCTCCAGCATCATGCACATGCCTCAAATCATGCTATAGTGAGATAAATGTATGATTATTATATTTAATTATACTGGAAAGGAGTGAAAAAATACCAAAAATGTTCAGCTATTGATTTTTTTTTCTGTTCAGAATGCAAAAGAATCACTTGTCTCAGCAGCAGGCATCTGGGAGTGAGTAAGAATCCCAGAATCATTAGGATTTCCTATTCCCACTGTTTCCTTTGAGACAAGAAAACTGTGCCCAGGGAAGGAAAACTTACAAAATTCAGGTTAAATAAACATGGAATCAAATGAAGGTAGCATAAATATGAATAACCTCATGTAACTCCAGTACAAAAGCAGAATCGGACCTGGGCCAGAACTTTAAGAATCATGCTGGGTTTGCTCTGTTAGCAGATTCAAAAACATCTTCCATTAACAAATGGCTAGCTACATAAAATTGTAATTACAGCAGAGAAGTTATTTTAATCAAATGCATTATGCAAACCCCTTAACCCGTATTATTCAGGATCTGCTATAACTAATAGTAAAATCATAAATTATTTGCTTTTAGTTATTTCCATATGACCCCCTACTGAAAACACAAAACAGAAACAAATGAAATAAAATGCAATGCAAACAACCAAAAAAAGAAAAAGTCATTTGAAGCCCACAGCCTTGCACCCTAAATGAAGCAAGGCACAAGTGAGGACAGAATTGTATCTATCACTAACTGCAAAGCAAAAATAAGTCATTGTGAGAGCTCCCGGCTTTATACCACCGCTCCTGGAAACTCATCCCAAAGAACGTGATCACCTGGATCATTTTTATTGCCCCCTCAGTCTCAAGACTGTCTGCCCAGCACTGCTGACATGCAGTCCAGTGTGTACTTCCCTTCCATTTGAGTATCTGTGTCAGGTTTATTTATAGCCTATGCCTTCCAACACAGCCTTTCCAGGTATGAGAAATAAAATCTCTACAGTGATCCTAGAAACCTTCACAAATAGCCTTTGAGAAGACAATGGAAAAAAATCTATAATGCAACACGTGCATTATGATTCGCCGAGACTCCAAAGCACACTCACCTTACACTCTAGTAAGCATGTGTAAGGAACCAGGGTAGAGTTACAGAAGCGACAGGGAGGAGCCCTGCTCATCTTCTTATGGAACTACCTGACTACTCTAGGATTACTGCCACTGCCTCTTTCCTTCTCTTGCTCCCTTTCCTCATTAGGGATTCTCTGAAATTTAGGCATCCTCTTTGTTTCTTACTGAGATGCCTTTCTAGTCCAGAGCCTTTTTAAATTATATTACATCACAAAAGCAGACCGTGCTTCCCCCTGCTGGGAAAAAATTAAATTGCAAGGTGTATTAGAATAATTTCCTAAGTCTGAAGAAATCCGGCATTTGGGGGAAAAAAAAAAAAAAAAAAAAAAAAAAAACAGCAGGAAACCAGATGCTTAGTGGTCTCCTAACTGTTTTACTGGTCAAGAATATGCATGTATCTCACCCCGATAAGACTTTTATCTACATCTCTTAGTCCTATAAGTTTTAGCAGTACAATTAATACACATTAATAACTGATGAGCTAATTATTGAGCCATCTGTCCCAAAGAGAGCTCCAGTTATCAGGTCACAGAAGATTATGAGTCTGTTTTTTCATTGGACACTGAATGGAAACACTGCTGAAGAATGGACTGAAGTGAACAATCGAAGAATACATTTTTAATCTGCTCATGTTTATTGAGTCATTATTTTCCAATATGCAGTTACTCTCCAACAGCAGAGAAGAGTACCATGCGTGACTTCAGTTTTTCAGTTTCATTTACTATCACTTGATTGCCAGGCAGCGGTAAACATGACTGCATTTCACTGCCTAACTACTCTACAAAGCCATCTTTTCCCTTGGAAACAATATAAGTATTTCACATTCCACATTTTTCCTGACAGTCTTTCATGAGATACTTTGTTATTCTAGGTTATAGTAAATGGCAACCACTAAAAATGCCAAAATAAATCTAATGTCTCTGAATCGCATGAGGAGTCAAAATTTTTTCTAAGATGAACAACTAAATCTCAAACGTATTTTAATGCTGAGGAGCTGGACAAGAGAAAGCTGTGACTGATTCTTCTAGTGGGTAAGACCTCAAGCTACATAGCAGCACTGTAGCCAGTTTGAGGTTGAAGCACTTCATTATTAATGAAACATTCATCCAAAAAACCAGCAATTGTGTTAAACAGGAGAGTGCAGGGTACCAGGTATCAGGGATGTCTTTAGTTGCTAGCACTGGTTCACATATATGGAATTATACGGGGTTCATATTTCTGACGGAGAAGTTTTCACGTGTACCTTTTCTCAAACGACCTTTCAAAGCAGTGTAAAAGGCAAGACACAGATGTTCCTCAGGGAACCGAATCTCCACTACATTAGAGATACACACACACAAAAAAAAAACCGCACACCTGGTTTAAAAATCAGTTGATCAATTATGGAACGTTCCTAGGGACCAATATCTTGCAGAGTACCCAATCATCATGTTTGGAATACATTTATAAGCACTTTAGCTTCTGCTTACCACGCTCACATAAATATACGAACATGCATACTTTATTGTTGAATATTCTAAGACTTTCCAGGGGAAATACCGATTAAAATCAAAATCACTTTGAAACGTAGAAAGGAAAAATATATAATAAATAAATAAAGAACGCTAATCTGTGACCAAGATACACTCAGAACACTCCATGGATCGCATTTACTCTCTGAACTGATTTTGCTGGCTTCTGCAAAGTGCCAAGGTCCCGGTGGACCACCTGACACTTGCTGGTTTCCCTGCCCAGGACCCTAACAGGTCGCATCACCCTGTCTTTAGACCTCAGAGCTAATTGAGCCTTGGAGGAGCCCAGCAACCAGCGCTGTGCTCCTGCATTCAGAAGCGGCTCTCGGGGACAGTTTCTGCCCAGCGGAGCGATCGCCCTCCCCAACTTCGCCCTGCCGGGGCTGGCAGGATCTGGTCAGGTCCTACCTTCCGCCAGAAGGCGCGACGCGTGCACAAAAGATGGATCCAGGCTATCCTTCTCTGCCATCAGCTCAGGCAAGTATTTCTCTTCTCCCATAGCGCGGACTTCGGACCGTGCCCCGCCAGGCGCAAATCCCGCCTGCTCGGACGCCTCGGTCCCTGGCTCCCCCGGGAACCGTCCTTCCTTCCTTGAGCGCAGCTCTAGCGCCTGGGGCTGCGCAGACAGCGCTGGTACCTGCCTCTCCTGCGCCCCAGCCAAGCTCCGGCCGCGGCCTCGGCTGGAGAGGATGCCCGCGCGGTCCGCCCCCGCCGGCCTCCTATTGGAAGCGGTGTTCGGGGGCGGGGCGCATGCGGAGATGGTGGACTATCATTGGGCGCGTCCGCAAGTTGAGTCGACTGAGTGGCAGGAGACTGCTGCGGAGGGGAGGGGTGAGTGAAGTGCAAGCGCACTCTCCCGGCCGCCTTAGCCTGCTGGGTTCTCAGGCCTGTCCAGTGCTGTGGAGTGGGTGCGGGCTGCCAGGAAGGCAGGAGGATGAGAGAACAAGAATGTGTGCCCCATGAGCACAGAGGTGAGCACTTCACCTGGGTTCCCAAGGCACAGGTGTCTCTCCTCTGGCGGATCGCAGGCTCTTGGGCAGGGTTGGTAATCCGAAATAAATGCGGGTTGTGTTTCCCATGACCTACATCTTGGGACAGAAGGATGTTCACTGATGTGCAAATGAAGAAGTGCCTGGATTCTGTAGTAGAGGAAAACGTTTCCAGTGTCCATCACTGTGATACAGAATTAGTTCTAGGGATCCACCCACCCATCCCTTTGGTGCAAAATATACTCACTGTGTAAACTTCGCGGGGAGAATTGTGAATGAAAGAAGCTATATGATGCCTAACTTTCATCGCTCTGATGATCTCATATTTTAAACCTGAGGGTCTCTTTCGCTGCTATGGGAATGTTGCCGAACTACTTTAATCTGCCCCACCTTTATTCAAATTACTGTCAAGAATCGCCAATGAAGAAGGAATAAGGGAGGCATCCTTTCCTTCTAGTTGGGACCCCTGAACTATAACTCTCCTACTGCAAATGAAATGAGTCTTTCTTTACTTTGAAGTTATCTTTCCCCCAAACAATCCCTTGTCGATATTTCTGCAACCCTTTCACCCAAGACAACTTTCCCAGTACATAAAACCTGCCGGAAGTTTCCTAATTTCTCTGACTCTGTCCACAGTGTTCCGTAAGTGTTTAATTTAGATGAACTTGGGAAATTATATTGATTTTGTATGACATTTTTAAAAAGTTAACATGTTTCACATCCATGAGATAACTCACTCCGGCTCAGAAAAAACACTGAACAACCCAAAGATACCAGGTTTTGCTTCTGTAGTTGGGGTAATATGCCTCATAGTTGTGCTAAAGCTGAGTATAAAATTAAAATCTAAGTAGTAGGAAGCTTCAGATGGCAGGGTTAACCCTACTCTCCCATACGCTAGATGCTTTTATACTATGCAGCCATCCAAGTAGTGTTTCTAAGTATTGAAAGGAGTCTAGGGACTGGACTTGAATAATTGCCAAAGGAGATAGACACATTGTGTTGTGTTTTCTCTCACAGTGGGGATGCTTTCTAATGAGTTATGATGACAAAGGGAACTAGAAGCACATGACATATGTCAAAAATAATACTAAGCTAGACCGAATCCTAATCTTTAGAGTATTTTGTGAATTTAGTACATAGTGGACATTATAAAATAAAATAAGCTATATTGACCCTTAAAAACCAATTTTCTTATAATTCACTTCCAGAAGATGAGAAACCAAAGGCAAAACCCAAATGCCCTAGGCAGGTGCCCTCATTCACATTCAAATCCATGTGCTCCCAGGAGGTGATCCATATCACTGTGTTCTCCCCTGACTCATATTTTGTGGCCACCAAAACTGTGCATTAAATATTTTAAGAGCAGCCTTAGGATTGAGAACATCTTATAAATACAAATGTAAATAAATTGATAACCTATAAATAAATTATTATTGAATAGAGTATTTGTGGTTATACATAAATAAATTATAACTATTTATATGCTTCCCTCTTCTGATGCTAGGAAGACTCAAATCATACCTTAATTGATTTTCAACCTGAGTTCTAGTCCTGGAAGACAATTTAAAATTCGATTTTGCTTATTGTACCATTATTTCAAAAGTGGTTTATTATGAAAAATGTTCCAAGTCAATTAGTATCTAGAGGGTGTATAAGGCACATATTCTATAGAATATGTTCTGTGGTGAATGTGAAAGCTGCATATTTATTTCTTTCACATATCTTATAAGCATCCAAGAAATTTAATCAGCTTATCTTGCCACACTAGTGGGAACTACACATTGTAAATTATTAAATACGGTACAGCATTTGTATTTCCTTCATTGTTTCAATCAACCTTCTGGATAACACACTGCCACAGAACATATTTGCAGTAACAATCTGGACAGATAGATCAGCCATCCAAAGGACTTGTTCCCCTGTTGTGAAAACTGGTTTTTCACACCCTCATAGCAAGTTTAGTTTCCCCAAAATGCCTGTAATGTCATCTCTACAGTGGGCAGACACAATTTTTAGGGAGGGAGGGATAGTCCCTGAAAGGAGTAAATGAAGGACAAGGTTGCCTTCTTCAATGCCTCTAAGCATTCACAGGAAAATCAACTTACAGAAATACATGCAAAGAAAGAAGGAAAAAGAAAGAAAGGAAGGAAGGAAGGAAGGAAGGAAGGAAGGAAGGAAGAAAGAAAGAAAGAAAGAAAGAGGGGAAGGGAAGGAGGGAGGGAGGGAAAAAGGGAGAGAGGGGAGGAAGAAAATAGAAAAAGAAGAAAACAGAAAAAGAAAGAAGGAAAGAAGCAAGGAAGGAAGGACGACAGATTAACAAAACTGGCAGAAATTAGCAATTTGTACAGTAATATGGAGACAACTGTCCTCCATGTGCATAGCCACTGTTCAGACTCCTAATGAGTAGGTGTATTGTCTAATATAATTGAGAATTGAAATGTTAACTGATTAACATTTTGCTGAAGAGTCTCACAGATTCTCATTAGTGAAAAGCCTCTATTTTGATGTTCAGTTTCCTTTACTTTCATTAAATACACAAGTCATCTGTCAGTGCGCATCTTGAATAATTTCCATAATATACTTTAGGATTATAAAAGGGAACTGGGAAGCCTGGCAAATGGCTCACCAGGTGGAAGTCTTTAGTCCTCAAGCACTGCATGAGCATACCCCCTCCCAGCACACAGTGACAAAGAGTGGAGAAGTGGTTATACCAGCTATCAAAAGCAGTGATACTATACACTGCAAAAGATCTCTCTTTTCAAATCCTCTGCCAGGAGGAGTTAAGGGGAGGAATTGGGGGGAATATGACCAAAGTATATTGTATTAAAATTTCAAAAAAATTGTGAAAATAATAGAGTAGGAAAGGAAAAGAAAAAGTCAGTCATTTGTAAAGCATTGAGTCAAAATTTGCTATATGCTCATGTGCCACTGCACAAGTTAATATGCACCACTTATATCCTAAGTATATGCATAATGGTTTTAGGTAAAAAACCATTGAAATAGCTGTGGCATATCTTAGGTGAAACGTGTGAAAGTTAACCATGGCAGTAGAGATACACAAAACATTTGGCAGGTGAGGGTTGGTCACTGAGTTGTAATGTTGTTGTTCTGAATGCTCACAATTTGAACAAAGGGCCAAGAAAAAAAATCTGTTTTAATTATGAAGTGACCTCACAATCCAAGTAATACATTTCCCATGTTGCAATTATCTGTTTTTGTGAAATTAACCAAGGTGAACCTCTGGATAACTGCCACCCTTGACACAATGATGTTGGCACTGACAAGAGATTCCTGAGTGAAGCTGTCATCATCATGCCAATGCAAACTATTGACTGTGGTCTTAATATTAAATCCAATAGCTGTTGACTTGTTGCTCAACTATTGATTGTTTTCTGGAGATCAACATATTAAAGTAATGAATTACAGCATGAATGTGTAATATTTTCTGTACACAGCAAATCAAGATCTGCTCTCCATTGTATTTGGTATAAACTAAGGAGATGAAGGCAACAAGGAAGTTTAATTTGAAAAAAAAACACCTTCAGGTAAATTAAAACCCCTTTCACACAATATGTATTGTGATTAATAAAAGGGGAAATAATTGGATTGAGCTTTAATTTTGATTTAGGAATTACTTATTGACATTCCTGAAAGAGGTACCTAATATTAAAATAGAGCCATGAGAGAATGCCATCCCACTCAAGGTTTAAATCACTGCAGGTAACCAGGTGATACAAGCTTCCTAGCTCTTCATCTGTATGTAACATACTGTTGCACATGACAATCATGGTGATGGCCTGCTGTACAGAATAAACATACCATGCTATGTAAACTATCTTTATAAATTAGCTACTAACTACAGAAGTAAATATTTCAAAGACAGGGAGGGCAGAAGGTAGAACTAAAGAGAAGAATAATTGTTTCACGTGTGCAGAGTTGAAGGTTTGTGGTAAGAAAAAGTTCTGAAGATGGCTTGTGCAAGATTTTAAATATTCTTAAAATAAAGACCATGTGTACTTAAAGTGGTTAAGATGGTGAACATCCCATAAAAACTAATGTAAGTGTTGGGCATTTGAAGAGAGTAATGAAATTGAAAATGACATTCCAGTTTTGTTTAGTAGTTCACACATACAATCCCAACATTTATGAGCTAAGGAAGGGGCCAGCCATGAGTTCCAGATCAGAGTTGACTACATCAAAAGGGTGTCTCAAGAAAAAAAAAAATCCAAATCTAAGACTTCTTCCATCCTACATAAAATAGAAAAACAGGAAAACATAAAAATCAGGCTTCAGAGCAATGTCATAGGTCAAAATTACCTCAGTGTGAAGCAATTCAGTACTGGATTAGATTCTGGGACATATTTTCCTTTTTTTTTTCCCCCTCAACAATCCTGACAGTGAAACTGACAAAGCAAGAATAATATCTATGATTCTGCCTCATCGTAGGATGATTGTATAAACAATTGCTTGTGCTCTCCAGAAAACAGATATGGTGTCTGAGGAGTAAAGGGACATCATATTCAATACTATTCTCAAATAAGAAAAAATAATTTTATAGGCACAAAAGCAGAGATGGAGAACTGGTGCAAGGATATAGTAAGTATAGTAAAATATTAGCATTTAGGGAAAATTGGACAAGGCATATAATAAGAAATTTCCATGATTTTGTCACTTTTGTGTACAATGAGATCCAGAATAAACAAACAAAAATAAGTGTTAATAAAATAACTTCAATATATATAATTCACAGATCATTTGTTGTACCATACTTTAATAGCTGGCCTTGAAAATAGTAAGCCTGCACTTCAGCTATACAGTGTCAATTATTGTCTACATGGAATTCACAAGTTGACTGTGAAGTTAGTAGTATTTTGAACACACATAACTTTAGAAAAATTGGAAATACGGCAAAAATAGATAAATAAATAATTATCTTTGTGTCTCTAAATTTCAAACAATAATGTAAATTACTGTGCTTTAGTTTCAATTATTCTTTAAAATTGTGTGAGTATATATTTGTTAAAACAACTATTACTGAAAACTAGGCAGTCTCATCCCTCTTACCCTAGTACTCTCGAAATGGAGGTTGAAAAATCATGAGCTTAGCCAGGCAGTGGTGGTGCACACCTTTAATCCCAGCACTTGGAAGGCAGAGGCAGTTGGATTTCTGAGTTCGAGGCCAGCTTGGTCTACAGAGTAAGTTCCAGGACAGCCAGGGCTATACAGAGAAACCCTGTCTTGAAAAAAACAAAAAAAAACAAAAAAAAAAAAAAAAAAAAAAAAAAAAAAAAAAAGAAAGAAAGAAAAAAAAAGGAAAAAAAAAAGAAAAAAGAAAAATCATGAGCTTGAGGCCATCTTGGGTTATATATTGAAACACTGACACAAAAAGACCCATTATATATATATATAACTTTATATAAAGTTATATATATATATACTAGGTTATTATAGTATTAGATTATACTAGGCACTAGAAATAACAAACTTAGCTTGAGCTAAGGTCCAGAGGAAACCCACAGACATTTCAAAATTCTCAAGTTCCAGAAGGAATTGGACCAGGGAGCATCTGATACTGCTATAGATTATATTTAAGAAGAAGACACTCCTGAGAATTGGAGAGGTTCAGAACTTGAAGAGAGATAGAGAAGCCATGAAAGTTTCAAATGTCTGTGGGCTGTGTATATGTTGCCAATAGCTATAGATTGTAGAGTTTCCTGTGGATGTTCTGGGAGGTCCCAGTCATTCTCACAGACCTTGGTTTCCTTCATATCTGAATCTTGATGACTCTTTTTCCCCTCTACCATTCCCCTCCTACCACATTTTGCACTTGAGAGCCATGGTGCAATTTATTGACCAGTCTTCAATATCCACCACATTGACGAGCAGTATAATCGCTGGTTAGGAGAAATCCCAAACTCTTCCTATGTCATCCATGGGGTGAAGAAGTTGCTTTGAATCCTTGCTCTATGAGTTGCTAGAATACCTGTATGACAGAAAATTTACCTCCAAGTTGTGTTATCTCAGAAAAATTAAACTTTATAGAACTTGAACGACAAAGTCTAAACATGAGTAGCAAAATTGCTCCAAACAAATGTGCAAGAAAGATCAAGGGTCAAGAAAGCTATGCCCATGTTTGTCCCAGGAGACCCATCCTTAGGGTATGATCTCATGGTTTACCAAACCAACGAAACAAGAATCATTGTCATTCATATGTATGTATATACATTCATATGTATGTATGTATATATGTATGAATGTATATATGTACACATACACACACACATATACACATATGAATGATGTGATACTGATAGTGATAACAAATAGTAATTAAGAAAAACCAAAGATAAAGGAAGGTTACAACTATTTACATGTATGTAAATTGAACTTGTCTTGAAAGTTCTTAATTGAAGATTATTTTTAAGTATTCTTAGTTCTTTGGCATGTGTCAAGGTATAGGTAGCCTTATCTTTAATGTTCTTGACTCAAGATTCTTGATGTTTCAGAGACTCAAAAGGGTTCTCTTTTAAAAAACAGCATGTAACACCTTTTAGTCTAGGTGGGGTAGGTATTTTTGTGTCCCTGAGAAAATGACAACGAACATAAGGAGGTACTTATATCCTTCATGAGGCCCACCTATTAGCTCCAATTTAGCGTTATAACTTATAAGCATTTTATATGTCCATATTTTTCAGATGATGACCAATGGGTCTAAGAATGTCCCCTACTTTTTAAAGAACTTGCAATGAATCAACATTTATAGGATTTGAACTACAAAGTCTAAACATGAGTTTAGACTTTAGTTGTATGTGACAACTGCTAAAATTGGATGACAGAAATAATTCCTTTGCTGTTGGGGCATCCCATTAACAATAGTTAATATACAAATTGATTAAGGAAGGAGTCTTGTGTTACTAATTCAGAGACTGACAATTCATTGTTAAAGAAATTAACATTTTTCCTATCATATTATGAGTCATTCAAGGTTCTTTAATAGCCATCTATAAAATGAAAGCAGAGAGGGAAAGTGCTTTTGAAGATAAGTTCCAATGTGGAGATAGTAAGAGATGGGGAAATGAGATGCTGGCAGGAAACTTAACCAAAATAAAGGCTGGGTGAACAAGCTATTTGGAAACCCACAGTCTTCCAAGGAAGGAAAAAAAAACAATAGATAAATAGTTAACATAGATGGAATGGCAGGAATTATGGGAAATACTCAGGGTTAAAGGTTTATGTCTGGGTACGGGACTGGAGGGAGGAGATGGGTCTTAGGGTTACTGTTACTGTGAAGAAATCCCATGATGAAAGAATTTGGGGAAGACAGGGTTTATACACCTTGCCCCTGCATAGCACTGTTCTTCACTGAAGGAGTTCAGCACAGACATTCAAACAGGAAAGGATACTGGAGGTAAAGCTGATGCAGGCACTGTAGAGGAACTGGCTTGCTTCTCTGGCTTTGCAGAGTGTTTTCTTACAAAATCTAGGACTACAAGCCAAGGGATGGCACCACCCACCACAGGCTGGGCCCTCTCCTATCAGTCACTAGTAAAAAAAAATAATAACCTACAGGTGGATGATGTGAGGCATTTTTTTCTCAGTTGAGTTTCCCTCCTTTCTGATGATTCCAGTTTGTGTCAACTTGACATAAAACTAGCCTGGAGAAGTAAATTAGTAATTTTCTGAGCCTGTATAGCTCCCGAATACAGACACAGAAACCTGGTATTTTTATTAACATCTAGTAAGTCTAAACCGGACAGGTTCTGAGCTATTCTAACCTACATCCCAGCATTGGATCCATGTTACTTGCCAACTGAATCTTGCTGTTTGTTCTGCTCCATGTGTGTCATCAGGAAGATTATCTCTTGGCCATGTGCTCATTGTCCTTATTCATGGTCAATCCTGCTTCATTTCTATCTCCTTCTTTGCCTACATTTTTCAGTCTCCTCATGGCCACTACCTGAGACCCACTACTAGATCTCAAGTTCTGCCTTTCTCACTCTCCTCCCCAGTCACAGGCTCTGGCCTTTTATTATCCAATCAGGGATTATTGGAGATCGTTCTATCAGCTCATTGGTCAATACAATTCCCATGTCCAGACTGCAACCTGATCTTGGGACACAAAACTCAGCATCTGAATACACGGCGAACAAACCAACCCTAACAGACAAGTGGTTATGAAATGGATTAGCTAAAACTAAGGATATGGAAGTCCACTCATATTTAAGCTAATATTTAAAAATTATGACATATTAAGAGGGGAATTTGAACAAAAATATCCTGGTTTGGAAGACAATGATGCTTTCAGAAGATATTGATTATTAAATGAAAATCCCAGTAACCCGCATGAATACATCCGGAAAAGAAAGATGCAGCGGTCCCTTAAACAACACAGCTCATCACTGGTGCTCTTCTGTTGTGTAGCATAACTAGATATTAATACCATATTGTTGAAGAAACTACCCTCATTGGAGGCAGTACAAATAGAAGCCTGGCCACAGAATGGCCAGGAACCTTTCCTGTGAGTGAAAGCATCAGTTTTTACTGGCTACCATCAATGGAGCTGGGGACCTCTTCTCTCTTCTAAAGGTAGAGCTTGATTGCATTTTTACAATGATTTTCTTCTTTGTTGAGAGACAAAAGCCCTATTTCTTAGAAGACAAATATGGGTACCACTTCGCCATTATCCACCCAAGTATTAGATAGGTACTATCCTCTCTTGAGCTAAAGGATTTTCTGAGGGACAAATCTTCTCTGTGAGAACATGTCATTTCTAGAGTTAAAGGTACCACTCAGAATTTTTTTGTGTGTCAATAGAAATTTCCTCTCAGGTTTTTGGACACTCAGTTTTGTCTTGATTGTTGATAATCACAGAAGCCAAATGGTAAAGAAAGCTTAGACAGAGTGTCTGAGAACTCATTGCCTCTTTTTATAGCTTCTGCCTAGAGTCTGAAGCACATTGCTGAAATAAGAATCTGGCACTATCTGATATTAGGAAATTTTTAATTAGCCTTTAATTGTAACAAGCTTATCATATGCTTGCCATCACTAATTTTTTTTCTTTCATTAATCTTGTAGAGACTTACTCAGACTTTTTATAGTGTCTTTAAGCTGTCTGGTTCTTACATTCTATAAATCTATCATGCAAAAACATTTATTCTCTGAAAGTATTTTCCTTTTTTCATGTATGTGTGTGTCTATGTGTCTGTGTTTGGTGATCTCTCTCTCTCTGTGTGTGTGTAATATCTTTTCCTACTTGATAGTTACTATCTTATTTTTTTTTTACAAAAATTAGACATTTTGTTATTAATAAAGTAACTACATTCCAGTGAAAACAGAAGAAGCTTAAAGTCAACAAGATATGGTAACCATCTTAATGAAAATTTCTGTTTTTTACTGATAAGTTCAAATTGACCAGTTTTTGAGAAATTGAATACCTGTTGTTACAGACATTTTAAAAACTAGCTTTTTAAAAAGGATACACAAGGCTGTTAAAAGAATACAAAGGTAGATAAAAACAATGAAACTTTGGAATTAAATCACAGAAGTAAGTAATTGTTTTAAAACTATTGACACCTAGGATTCCAGTACATACAAATTCTCCCAAGGTGGATCCTCCTGCAAATGAGGGTTATTGTCTAGGAGGGGAAGCTTGTACTATGAAGCAGTAGAAATCTGGTTTGAGAACTGTTTTTCTTCGCTTCAAACAAAAATAACTTATTTATATTACAGTACTTCAGAAAGAATCCAGCAATTCTAGCACATCTTAGCTTCTAAGCATTAGTGCCATAAAATAGTAAAATATTATTCATAACTAGGTGACTTGGATTAGAATGAAACTAATGTTTAGCCCACTGTAACACTCATATTTTCATTTAAATGGATTCTGAAGTATGCATATTCATAATTAGCTTAGTCTTTAATGTATTGTCCTGCACTTAAGTGAATATAACACACACTTTGTGTGTGTGTGTGTGTGTGTTACTTTCCCAAGGTACGCAGGAATGTAACATATATTATTATATTTATATATAATACATAACATATATAAAATACTTAATACATATATTTATAAAAGATCATGATGTCTGTAGTAAAAATACACTTGGCTGTTAGTAGTAGGTAAGTGGATTTTACAAGATTTTTTTCTAAGAAATCTAACATAACAAAAATTATCTATACAAAGCAATCAAATGGAAATATGATATGCAAAAACTATTAATATCCTCCAATGAATGCTGAACATGCTCTCTATTAATAATAAAACATAGATTAGCTAAAGCATGGCCAATACATACTTTTATCAGCTTAGCCAAAGTATTGCCAATACATACCATTATCAGCTAACAAAACTTGCTTTTAGAAAAACTAAAGAAAATACTTGTTTCAAAGTTGTCTTGGCTTATGGGAAATTCCTATTTCCTCTAGCACAAACTGAAAGAAAAAAATGAAATCATGACAGAAAGATACAAAGGCAGGTCAGCACAATGTCAAAATTCCTTTCTGTGCAAGTGTGTGGTGAGCGTATATGTTGATTTGGATCTCAACATGTGTATGGAGGTCACATTCCCACATCTTTCTCTGAGACTTTCCAACCCATTGTTTTAGAGAAACATCACTGAACCTGGGATTCATCAATCCATCTCTGTTGTCTGGTCAGTGGATTTCTTCTTCTCTATTACCCAGTGCTGGAATTATAGAAGTGTCTGTCCATGCCAGGGCTGGCACATTACCAATTGACACACCAATTGACACACCTCCCCATTTCCTTGTTATTTTTTAATTAAATAAAGTACATATTCGGTTGGCTAAGTACGGTGAGAACAAAATGTGACAGATTTGTGATATGTTTTGGCTTTGTCTTCAGGTTTGATAATAATTATCAAAGGTAATTCTATCATCCTGAAAAGGTCAAAGCTATTGAATACTGAACACAATCACATTTACAAGTTATTCTTAGGACTGGCAAAACTTCCCCAAGGTAGACAGGAATGTAATACAGTTACATTAATTTGTTGGGAGTATTGGGTTCTTGGTATACTTCCGTACTCATTACTGAACAGGCAGAGAGAATTCTAGAGTATTTCACTTTTCCATGACTAAGTAAAACAGCAAAGTGCTTTTTAAGACACCACTTACACTGATGAAATTTCTATGTTTTTGTCTCTGGACTTGCAGAGATGCATGCAAGATCTGTTTAATAAAGGTTTGCCTGGAAATGTATACATCATTCCAAACCTCATTAAAGACTTTCTCTTAGCAGGCAATGTGGAAATAATTTAAAGCCTCTGGACTCACTGTTCTGTTTTCTTTAGGGGATTAGATCCAGTGGATACGAATTTTATGATGCTGTTTCTAAAGAGAGTTTATAGTCAATGCTGATTGCTTTCAAACTTATAGTCAAATAACTCCCTCTGTTGATATTTGTTAAATTACATATGTAGTTTTCAAACTATAGCTGTGATGTAAGTAGACTGAAAAATATTCAACCAGAATGGGAAAGTGAAACTAGCAATCATTTCATGAAATACATTAATATCTCCATGTATTAAAAGGACTGCTTCCTATATCATTTCTTATCTCACTTTTTTTACTTCCTCCATGGCCTCTTTTTCCTTTCTTCTCTTCCTTCTTTCTTCTCTTTTTTCTGTATCTCCTCTGTTTTCTTTTGAAGCTTTAGTAACATTTTTAAAAATCACATTCTTTCTGATAAAGACACATGGTCCCTGCCCTCACAGGCTCTGTAAGGCAATAAATGGATGAGATTGAAATCAGTTACAAGGAAAAGAGTATATACCATCATTGGTCGAGGCCTAAATGGAATAATGGGCTTCTAGATAGAGGGACAGAAAGGTAGAGATTTTTATTAAATTCTCAATGTAGATCGGTTAAGAGAAGTTAAATGGACATAAAGCTGAAAGGTGAGGGTGATTGTCCAAGTATATGAATAGAACTAAACTAACCAGGCAGATAAGTGCATGTGCTAATGCTGTAGATTGGGAAGAAACTTAACACAGCCTTAGACAGCAGCACAGAAGGCTACGATATAATTACAACATTAGGTCAGAGGCCAGCAAGAACCAGATGAAAAGAGAAGCCATATTGGCAGGTGAGTACATCAGCTGAGAGGTGAGAGGATGCTCTGTGGATCATTGATGATCTCGGTAACAAGAAACATACTCCTCTGTGCTTCCTTCACAGTCTTGCACATGGTGCCTGAAGCTCTTGTCAGGGCTGTGAACTATGGAGTGGGCCTGAGAGCAGAAGCGGATTCTAAGTTTATGAAAACCACCATGACAGGATCTAGATTACTTAACTCTTTTTAAATTTTATATTAGAAAGTAAGCAACTACCTTTGTAAAGCAATGGCTACTGGGTTGTTTTGGTTATTGCATGTAATAACCAAAACATTTATTAAATAGTTAAATTAATCTCACAGTGTTGGTGAGTATGGAAAAGAGGAATGAATCTAGATAGCTTTTTGAGGTATAGTATGAGAAGACAATAGAATAGGGATGGGAGGGTGGAAAACGTAAAACATAATCAAAGCTTTGCTGCTAGAATTCTCATGGGAGATAGTGCTGTGGTGACTGACTGGGAGTCCCTCAGAGGGACTGAGGGAGAGGGATTGTTTCACTTCTGCACATTCTTCACTCATGCTCTTCATCCTCTGCATTTAGTTTATATAAGTACTCCATCCATCTGGTATCAAAAAGGAATATGGTCACTAACTTCATTACAATCTTCATAGTGATATGTTGCCAAGACCTCAGAGGCTAATTTGGGAGTTCTTTAGGCCACTATTTGTAGTTTATGACCAACAAGCAGATTAAGCTTCTATGAAAAGTGTGCCATTTTATTTGTTTGTGAAGTGCTCTAGATCACCCGTCCACCTGTATTTAGACCAATCGTTTCTCTCATTTTTCTGAGGGGAAAGACGGTGCCCCCAAAGCTTGACACTAGTGCTTTGCAGTGCCAGGGCATTGTGACCTGAGTTGTAAGACTGGTCATCATTTTCCAGATGGAAAATGATAGCCAAAGTAACCTAGCTAGAAAAACACAGGCCAAGAATGTATATCTAGTCGGGCATTGTGGTTAAACTGAGGCAGGAGTATCAAGAGTTCAAGACCAGACTTTCTAAGAAATGTCAAAGTGAATGATGGGAACTGGTCAAAGCTATTTTGTCAAACCAAGGCCCACGTTCTTCCTATTCTCCACTTGGTCTTAGCCAAAAAGCCAAGAAGCAATCATAACATTTTCCCAAAGACAATTTAGTTATAACATTAAAATACTTGTTGACATATTTACACATGAATATTCATATATTTATACTGTGAAAGTTTTGCAGCAAAAAAAAAATACTTGAACAAGAGTTCAAGTAGAGTAATACTTTTTGTGAGAAAAATCTATATCTCTGAGTAGCCTCTGGCACAGACTAAATTGAAGTCTGAAAAAATTATAATTCAGTTCCATCTTCAGACAGTCCATTATCAAAGCATAATGCCTTTTAAATGAGTTGGAAGAAGAAAGCCCATAGGCAGTAAAAAAGTGGTAAAATAGAGAATGGTAGTCTAATGTATAATATTTAAATGAGAAAGAAGGGGAGTAAATAAAGAAGAGCCACTACCCTCCAGGAGAAAATACAGAGTGGCCACTCAAGAATAGACTGAGCACATTTTTATAGAAAAACAATAATTTAGTGATCTAGCATTCTTTAACCTTGATTCATTCTTTACATGCACTTCTTGTCCTTCGTATATTATTACAGGGTGTCCTAGAGGTCAGATACTGACCATGTATATAGGCTCAGCATGCTAATTGGTTGTCCCTGATTTTAGATACAAATGTAAAAAGTTTCCATACACACACACACACACACACACGCACACACACAGACTGTGTTTACAGTCATTGAAAACTGCTTATACAGAAGGATTTCTTCTCGGTGAGTGGGTATAAAAGAGAAATGAATAATTTATTACCTGATGAGTTCATATTCAGCTAAAGCAACACACAAATAACCAAATTACTATGAAGGCTGTCATTATTATAAGCTACAATTTTTTAAAATTCAACAAAATGAGCTTTGCTACTCATGAACTTTCTTACTATGTAGCACATTGGTAATGAATATGTTGCAAGGATAAATAATAATTTAACACATAAACAAATTACACCTTCAGAATGACCTTAAATTTTCTCTCGATTGGTATATTTGAACACAGAATATTGACAACCTGGTGATTTTAAATTCTACACTAACACCTGGCTGCTCACTATTGAGTAAATTAGGGTTATTCCACTCATGTCATTCTGGTATTTTATTTTTCTCTTTAGTGATGTTCCTTAACTTGTGTTAAAGAACCCTCCTACTGCATCATTATGTGTATTAAACAGAAATCTTTGCTTTCATTAATGCACACATTCTTATGGTACCCTCATGTTTTGCTTTTGATGAACCTCCAGTAAGTCCAGTAAGGAGTATTTGAAAGCCAGCTGTGCATGTAATGTTGGCAAGCCATCTTTCACTTTTTCCATCCACACTCTGAGACTAAGATTGTCTCCCTCTGAGAAGTGTTGTGAAAATCAGGTTACTCAATACCTGCCAATCCTCTATGACACTGTGAAGCATGCTGTAAATATTCAATAGGTGTTAGTTATAAGTACAGTACTATTAATTGTTGAATTTATTACATTATTAGGAATAAGATTAATAGTGGTCCAAAATATGACACCATCATAAAACAATGAAATTATAAATATTGACTAGACATGCGTCACTGTATGTATAGCACCAATTACTTAACACTTAAAAATGATAGTAATGTAGTTTAATTTGTTAAAATTTGGAAAAGATACATGGAAAATGATTCATGTATGAGCTTTTATTATAATGTTTTAGCTACTCTTATTCCATGTGCTCTTGTCTAAATTCTTTTGCCAAGCGCTCTGTTTCATTAGGTATCTGTAGTTTAATGACTGGGGAATACTTGGGACTAGAGGTCAGATGACCTTTATATATGAATTCCCTTCCCATACACCTGGTTTAAGAAGTGAGGCACATGGTCTCTCTAATTGGAAGAAAATTGAATCATATGTAGCTTGGAGGACTCAAATGATATTGCAATATACTATGAGTGCTTGAGCCATCCCCCCACTAAAACACATAGATAGAATTTCTAAACATTAAGATATTTCTTGACTAGCCTCCTCTCTTCATTATTAATAATTTATGGTCCTATCAATAATATATCCTTTTCCTTCATATTGTGAGGCTCTTGCATCTTTGTTAATCTTATGTGTAAGTGAAGTGTACTCTATAAATTATAAGTATATCTGCATTTCTCATGTTATACAGTGATCAAACAACACCTTGCCTACTGCCTTCTAAAGCTAGTTCATTTCTATCATTGTTATTCAAATGATATTGATGGTGTTTTTTCTGTGTTTTCATTCACAGGTATACTTTATAAATTAGAAGACATATTCCACACATCAGGCAATGCAAGAGATTTTCTAGTTAAATTTTTATATTTTAAATTTTATTATTGTACAATTTCTATAGGAAAATCCATATGAACACTACTTAAAATAATTTCAAAATGAAAATCTACATAAATCTAACATTTATGTTAATAATAATAATGAGAACAAAACCCTATTACTGATTGCTTTTTCATTTCTTTATTAATTAATGCCCTACTCACTCTCCAACAATATCTATTATTATGATTTTTATATTGGCTCATCTTGAAAGTTTTCCAATTTGTAAAATTTGAGTCAGCATATTAATTTTCTTCCTGTTAGCTATCAACATTATGAGTAAATATTAGGAAAAGAAACTTAAACCCTAGAGGACTGTTTTCTTTCATTCTTCTTTTTTGTTTTTTGTTTTGTTTTGTTTTGTTTTGTTTTGACTGAGACATTCAAGGGCTTCAGCCTGATGCCAGTTCAACATCAGGCAAGGCAGAAATGCTTGGAACCTGCAGTAGAACAGAAACCCGCTGGGGTATGAGCCCGTGGTCAAGGTACAGCTCAGCTCAGAGAAGCGACTAGCAAGGTAGACCCATCAAAGAAACATCATCGGTTACCATTCCCTCCAAGCAGACCCTTCCTGCGCCACCTACACCACATTCCAATAGTCCTGTCAGCCACTATTCCACCAGTGGTTTAGCCCATATATTATAGGTTCATTTCAAAGCCCCCATAGTTCAATCACTTCCTGGAATCTCTGCTTTTGAATAATGCAGTGAAGATCAACACTTTACCACAGAATTCTTAGGAGAACATGTCCAATTCAAGCCATAAAAGCAGCATTTGTATAGTACAGTGTTTCTTGTATTGAGCCTATAACATTGTGATTTTAGGACCGTTGTGCTATTGTGTATATCCTTTAATAACTATCATTGTTGTGTATCATTCCATTACATAAACACACAGATTTACTTATGGATTTTATTATTTGGATGTATGTTTGTACTGCTGCCCATGAACAGAAATAAGAAACAACAGGTATGAGATATCTTTTTCTATCTGGGACAGGTTCTCTCAGAGCCTGGACCTCTCTGTCTCACCTAAATAGAGACACCAGTCAGCCGCACTGTCCTGTCTCCTTCTGCCATGACTAGGATTGCATCTTGTGTCATTGTGTCTGTCTGTTGCATTGGTGCTGAGATCTGAGCTTATATCTCCTTGTTTGTATAGTCAGCTCTTTCCTACTGAGCCAATTCCATGCCATTTTACGTTTATTATTTACTGACTTATTTTTATTTGAACTTCTTGATGAATATTTGAAGGCTTTTCAGGTTGGAGCTGTCAAAAAGTATTGTTGCTACAGCATTTAAAATGGGATAATATATTGCTGAGAAGTTCTTCAAAACAGATGTACAACCATAATATCATTTATTATACATAGAGTTTCAGTTATTGTAACACTTAAAAATTACATTGTCTAAATTCTAATTTTAGAGTGTTTTGTAAATATGTATATTGTATATTCTGAAAATTTGTGGCTATCTAAGATGATGTTGATGTATGCTTACTGGTTCTTTGGGGAAAATTGTAATTTAACTTCTCATGCTTAGAGTATTTTACTGTTTCTCTGCAGGGTAGTGTTATTTTCCAGTAAACTTCGCTGAAGTATTTTAAAATTTAGGAAATGAGTCTTTGGTTCAATGTATTTCTTCAAATGTTTTCTGCATCTCTTTCAGTTGAATTTTCATCTGAAGAATCTCTAATAACAAACAAAGATAGGCTGGCCTAGAACTCATGACCTCCCTCCTGAGGCCTTCTAGATTAGAGATCAGCTCCCCAACAAGCAGTGCTGTGCCTTTAAAGAAGCAGAGGCACTAAGTCTTGTTATGGTTAATTTTATTAGTTATTCTTTACATTTTCTTTCTTTTTCCTTTTTTAACCCTCCTGGAGAAATGTACTATTTCCCCTGTGGTTATCAACATAGTATCTTGTTATGGCATTAATTATTTTATTCTTCTTATTTAAATCACTTTTTCACCTGGCCTTGACTTTTTTATTGCTTATTTTATTTATTTACATTTCAAATGTTATCCTCTTTTCCAGATTCCCCTATGCACATCCCTTATCCTCTCCCCCATACGTCTATGAAGGTGGTTTGCCACCTACCCACCCATTCCTGCCTCATTGCCCTGGCATTCCTCTATGCTGGGGCATTGAGCCTTCACAGGACCACGGGCCTCTCCTCCATTGATGTCAAATAAGGCCATCCTTTGCTATATATGCAGCTGGAGCCATGGGTTCCTTCATGTGTACTCTTTGGTTAGTGGTTTATTCCCTGGGAGCTCTGGGGGTTCTGTTTGGCTGTTTTTTTATGAGAAAAATATTCACTAAAATCAGTAGCCCATGGTACACAGTATCACAATATAAATAAATCATACCATTGTAAGTTCTAGTAGATTCTATCCAAACTTCATTTTTACACGATTAAAGATGACTATGCTTTTCTAGGTCCTTTCTTCAAATGAATTCTAGTCTAGTCTAATCTAGTCTAGTCTAGTCTAGTCTTTTATAGTCTATCCAAGTCTATTCTATTCCATTTTTACATAACTTTTTATTTTAATTCCCAATATTAGTATCCTCAGAGCATACTACTTTTTATCTGGAAAGTATTCTGTAGATAGTAATTAATTTCATCCTTGTAACAATCCCAGTGAGGCCAAGTAAGAAAGACATCTCTTATTTTCTCTTATTTAAAAATTGGGAGTCGAAGCTTAGCAAGATAGATGTTTTGAGCTAAAATGTGAGTGACAGCACCAACATATGATCTAATATACATACGGATACACTCCATCTAATGATGACTGCAGTGTCAAGACTGATATCTTTATCACCACTGAAATAATATGAGCAATTTAAAAATAAGGTAAGTTCTTTGAAGATTAGTATTCTAAAAGATACTTTAGGAAATGATTAGTAGGCCAGGGTCATAGTCATTTTACCTTTGTCTTCACATGAAGTAATTTTAAGGAAACTCAAATGATGTTTCAATGGCAGCTATTATGCCTGGTTGGAAAGAGAAGTATACTTAAATGTACTTAGATATAGTTCACTCCTTCTAATTATTTCTTTTCTATGAGTATAGTAGCATATTGTTAGGAGTTATTTTATTGCTGCATTCATTTAGTAAAACAATGTTTGGTTTACTCATAGGTTCCTGAGCCTTAATTCAAATCAGATATAGGTTGGACACTTCCACACTCTTTGCGCCCCAATTGTACCACTGTGCCTTGAAGGCAGGTTACTCTCATAGGTCAAGGAGTTGGTAGCTGGGTTGGGGCTTATCATTCATTTTTGGTAGCATGCACAGTAACTCCCAGTACCATAATCAGGGTTGAAGGCTCTATGTGTGCACCAGCGCAACTTCTCTATGCTCAGTGAGTTGCTCTGGGTTGTGTAGAGCAATAGGGCCTTACTGTCGATTCAAGAGGAGCCACTGATAGCCTTAAAAATAGCCTGTGCTGTTTGTGGTTTACTATTGGACCCCTTTGGCCAACAAAGTTTTGCTCCCTGTTATAATGTATATGCATTTTAAAATATGAAAGCATTGAGTAGTCTGTGTTATATTGAATTTATATTTGATTCTTTGGCCTCCATACCACATAATGCTTATTTCAATGTCTACGTGTTAATTTTCTTTGTACACAAATACAGTGACTGTTAGTTGTGGTCTAGGTATTCATTAAGCTTATCTAATGTATTTATCATTTCTAATAATTGTCTTATTCTTTTGGATTTTTCAATATAAATGTTATTAGTGTCATTTGACAACCTACACTACTTTATATTTCTTATTTTGTTTAATTCCTTTCCTGACTTCTTGCATTGGCTTGTATCTCTAGCATTATATGAAATAGAAGTGGCTATAGTGGACATCACACTTTTCTCATGGAAAAGTTTCTTGATTTTTCCATTGCAGTCTATATTTTCTATAGAAATTCTGTAGAAGTATAACCAGTTAAATATTTAGTTCTTTTCTTGGGTGCTATGAGTTTTTCCTATGAAATGCACCAAAAAATTTTGCTGCAGTCTAGTAAAGTATTAGTTGTGTATTTTCATTACCATCGTAATATAGTGAATTACATTAAGTAATGTTCAGATATTACAACCTTGCCCATGATTTATTGACCAATCCAGGTACTTGTCATTTTAATTCATTGCTTTCAAGCCCCATCAATTGGTTTTGTTGGACACTTTCTGTTTTTATTTATTTTTGATCTTATTCTTATAACTTTCTTCTACATTTTAGGATTGTCATTTACACAATTGATTTTCACTTTTTATCTGAACCTCACAGCTGTAGATTTAACATTTAGTTCAAAATGATTTCTTTTAAATTTAACTTTCATTAGATTTAAACCATAGATTACATAGAAGAGTAGTACTTAATTTCCAGTTATAACACTCCAGATATTGATATTGAATTTTAAATTAATTCTACAATGTAAGAAAACAGACTGCATTAAATTGATCTTGTGAAATTACTTAGATATTTAGATTTTCTTTATTATCTAACTTAGTTGTGACAAAATCCCCTGCACTGTTGAAAAGTTTGTAAAAGACAGCTTTAGTGTGATGTTTATAATGTGATGTCAACACTATTTAAATCTAATGCTTCTTTGTCCAGCTACGTTTGCATTTCCTTTGTATGGTTTGAATGTGCTCCATTGCCAGAATAAATACTAAAGATTGGAATAAAGGGGTGATGGCTCAGTGCTTGATGCCTTTCCACAGGGTATGAGTTCTGGTTCCAGCTCCCACGTTGGGCAGTTTATAACTGCCTGTAACTCTTGCTCCTGTGTATCTTTCATTTTCTTCTCACTGACCACTGGCAATCTTTTAGGATATACACAGACACAGACAGAAACATAGGAAAATATAGAAATAAATCTTTTTATTTCTACTTTTTAAATTAATTTATTGTTATACTCCATATTCCATTCCCTGCACCCTTCCTATCTACCTTCCAACTGCTCCACATCCCACACCTCTTCCCCAAACCCCCTGTCTCCACGTGGATGTTCCACCCCCCACCCCACCTGACCTCTAAACTCCCTGGGGCCTCCAGTTTCTTGAGGGTTAGGTGCATCATCTCTGAATGAACACAGACCTGTAAGTCCTCTACTGTCTGTGTGTTGGGGGCCTCATATCAGCTGGTGTATGCTATCTGTTTGGTAGTCCAGTGTTTCAGAGGTCTCAGAGGTCCATATTAATTGAGATTGCTGGTCCTCCTACAGGATTGCCCTTTTCCTAAGTTTCTTTCAGCCTTTCCAGCTGATAAACAACTTCAGCCAAGTGGCCGGATATAAAAATAACTCAAATAAATCAGTAGCCTTCCTTTATACAAAGGATAAACAGGCTGAGAAAGAAATTAGGGAAACAATTCCCTCTGCAATAGCCACAAATAATACAAAATATCTTGTGGTAACTCTAACCAAAAAACTGAAAGACCTGTATGACAATAACTTCAAGTCTCTGAAGAAAGAAATCAAAGATCTCAGTAAATGGAGAGATCTCCCATGCTCATGGATTGGCAGAATTAACACAGTAAAAAATGGCTATCCTACCAAAGGCAATCTATAGATTCAATACAATCCCCATCAAAATCCCAACACAATTCTTCCAAGATGTGGAAAGAGCAATTCTCAAATTCATCTGAAAAGGCAAAAAACCCAGAATAGCGAAAACAATTCTTAACAATAAAAGAACAGCTGGGGGAGTCACCATCCCTAACTTCAAGCTTTACTACAGAGCAATAGTGATTAAAACTGCATGGTATTAGTACAAAAATAAATCTTAAAAACAAAGATTATTATGTTCTCCAGTTTAGTTCACTCCATCACATTCAGCACTTACTGGGACGATTTTTCATCTTCCTGCAATATTCCTTCAGAGATTCATTCACTGCAGATCTTCTGGGTGTGTTCGTTTGACTCCATATCTAATTATTTTATTTCCAAACAGGTATTTCCAAATAGAGAACACACTGTTCTCTGGTGGCAGAGTTTTATTCTTATTCTTTAGCACTTTAAATCTCATTTCAATGTACACATATGTGTGTGTGTGTGTGTGTGTGTGTGTGTGTGTGTGTGTATTTAGATTCATTTTTGCTTAGGTGTAAATTATATACAATTTAGTTTATCTCATTCTGTAGATATAATTTGAAAAATAATTTCTTGGTTTGGTCTGGTTTGTTATGGAGCCTTATTATATAGCCCAGGTTGGCCTAGAATTTATATTGTGTGAGGTTGGCCTTGAACTTCTGACAAAGCTTCCCACCTGAGACAAAAGATACAGTTCAAAACTAACATGTCCAGCTGTTCTGATGAGTTTTCTGCTAGCTACTGCAATCATGCTACTAGATGTGCCCAACACTACAAACATTTTTGTGACTTTCAATCAAAAATCATTCATTTTCATAGGATAGCAGAGATTGCTCAGTGGTTAAAGAGCACTGGTTGCTTTTCCAAAGGGTATGGTTTGATTGTCAGAATCCACATGTAGTTAGCTTTCTGAAACTCCTGTTCCATGGTATCCAAAGCCTTCTACTGGCCACTAAGGACATTGCATACATGTATTGCTTGGTCACAAATGCAGGCTAAACACTCATGTGCCTAAGATGAAAACAAGTAATCTTAAAATCTTTTTTAAAACATTCATTCCTTGGGGCTCAAGGAATAATATCAGTGTTAGGGCACTTGACTAGTGTGGTTATTTGAATATGCTTGGCACATGGGAAGTGGCAATATTAGGAGGTATAGCCTTGTTGTAGTAGGTGTGGACTTGTTGGAGGAAGCATGTTACTATGTAGGCAGGCTCTGAAGGCTCCTATTGCTCTAGCTCCATGCAGTATGGAAGAGACCTGACTTCCTGGCTGCCTGCCAAAGAGTCTTCTGCCACTAGGTTTGGGTCAAGATGTAGAACTCTGGGTTATTCCAGTGATGTGTCTGCTTGGACATGCCCATGCCTCCGACCATGGAATGATTCTCTGAAGCCGTAAGCCAGCCCTAATTAAATGTTAGCATTTATGACAATTGCCTTATGGGGGAGAGAGAGAAAGAGAGAGAGAGAGAGAGAGAGAGAGAGAGAGAGAGAGAGAGAGAGAGAGAGAGAGAGACTTTTTATAGACATACATTTTATATGTATGAAACATTGAGGAGAATGTGGTAGGAAAATATTTAGTTTTTAAGAAACAAAAAGTATAAAGTAGTATATATGTCTCAGATTTTCATTTGCTTCACATCCTTACCATTACTTCACTTTGTCATGCTAGCTAACTTTGAATATTATCACTTAATGTACTGTTTTCCTCACATTTAAACATCCATTCCCTAATGGCATATAAAATTAAATATTTTTAGGTATGTACTGGCTGTTGTTAACCTTCACAGGTTGACAGTGTGTTCTCAGCTTTTATCCATTTTCATTCATTTTAAAGTTATTTCATTAATGCTTTTAGCAATGTATTGTGCCTTTCACTGTATTCCAATTCATTGGTAAACTGAGACAGAGAACTGAGACAAGTTTGAGGCCATCTTAGGCTAATTTGTGAGATTTGGTGCAACCTGGTCTATGTGGTTTTTCCCTATCTTTAGAAATAAATAAAAAATATCCTTTTTAGCATAAATATTACACCATATGTGTTACTAAACAATTCTGTGAGTCCTACTGAAGTGAAAATTCTGTGTTGTAATATTTTATTTTATTTTATTACATTTCAAATGTTATCCTCTTTTCTAGTTTCCCCTGTGCAAGTCCCCTATCCCATTTCTCTATGAGGATGCTCCCCTAACCCACCTACCCTCTCCCACCTCACCACCCTAGCATTCCTATACACTGGGGCATCAGGACTTCACAGAACCAAAGGCCTCCTCTCTCATTGATACCAGATAAGGCCCCTTCATCTTGTTAAGTCCTTCCCCTAACTCCTCCGTTGTGGTACCTGTGCTCAGTCCAATGGTTGGCTGCTAGCCTTCACATCTGTATTGGACAGTATCTGGTAGAACCTCTCAGGAGACAGTTGTCTACAGCAAGCACTTTTTGGAATTCACAATAGTGTGTGGGTTTCATGTGGGGTGGATCACCAGGTGGGGCAGTCTCTGGGTGGCCTTCAGTCTCTCCTGCACTCTTTGTTCCTGTCTTTCATTTAGACAGGAGCAATTCTGGGTTAAAATTTTGGAGATGGGCGGGTGGCCCCAACCCTTGATCACGGGATTTGGTCTTGACAGGTTCTCCATCTCCTTTGTGGGGTATTTCAGCTAGTGTTATCCCTGTGGGGTCCTGGGAGGCTCTTGCTTTCCTGGCTTCTGGGAATTTCTGGTTATTGTTCCCATTTCCTCATCCCCCATTTCTACACACTGTTGTTCAATTTCCTGACCCTCTGTACATTTCCTTCATCTTTCCCATATCTGATTCTTCCCCTCTTTTCCCCTCCCCCTATTCTCTTCCTCCCAAGTCCCTCCACCCTCTACTTCTCTTGATAGTTTTGTTTCTGCTTCTAAGTAGAACTGAAGCATCTGCTCTTTGGTCTTCCTTCAACTTGAGCTTCATGTAGTCAAGTGAGTTTTATCATGAGTATTCCATAGTCTTTGCCTAATATCCACTTATCAGTGAGTACATACTATGTGTGGGCTTTTGTGACTGAGTTAACTCACTCAGGATGATATTTTCTAGATCCATCATCTCAGTAATTTATAGCTTGCTTTAAGATTCCTCTCTGCATATCAGCACTATTACCATTCGTATTTCAATAAGTATTGGAATATTTTTGTTGATTTTTCAATTTCATTGTGTTACAGTAGATAATATGTTGATTTTCAGTGCTTTTTATCATCAATATAGAGTTTATCTCTGTTAACATTCTTTGAGCAGTCCTGTGGAATATGAAAGGGCATCTATGGGATACTTGCTCAAAGGTAATTCCTTTTCTTTTACTAAAATAGTTGACAGAGTTATTTAAGTCCTGAGATTTTTGTTATTTATATTTTATATATTTTCTTTGGAATTTTGAAACTCAACCACTAAATGCTAGTATATTTGACATCTTTGCAGTCCCCTGAGAAGCTGCCCCCTCTGCTGATATAAAATGCTCGCCTGTATTCTGTAGTCGTCTTTTGTTTCATGGAGTTATGACCACCATACATAGAGTTCTTATGATTAAGATTTAAATCATTGGTTATTTTCCAACCTTGCACTACTCTGTATTGATCTAACAATAAAGAAGTGTGTCTTAATTTTTTATTCTCTCTGAAAATAAGATTTGCAGTTTATATAATCACCCATGTACATTGATTTTAATCTACAATGCATTAACATTTATTTGCATGTATTTTTAAATTTTTTATTTCTAGATAGTTTTGTTAAATAAATGAGTCACACAGTGATTCTGGAGCATCACTTAATCTACGACTGATTTCTTTCTGCAGGGGCCAAGGCTTTCTGAGGAGTACATACTATGTCCTGTAGGATGAGCTTGTTGGAACAGGTACAGTTCCTCTCAATCCACCTGGCTGGTTATTTCCATGGGCTTTGAATAGTTCATTTGGATCCACATAATAATAATGTTCTGGATACTTGGAAGTCTTCTGTAGACTTCTTGGGATTTCATCTATGGGGTACCCTTTCTTTGGGTATCTTGGAATCCAGGCTACCTTCATCTCCCTCAATTCTCCCTTCCCCCATTATTTGGGCTTCCCTTCAAGTAGTTTGGATTAGAAACTTCCTCATAGTAGTAGTCAAAAACATGGAGTGAACAAACTACATATGTGTATATATATGTTATATATTTATATATTACACATATATATAATCTATCTATCTATCTATCTATCTATCTATCTATCTATCTATCTATATGTAATTTTCTTTCTTGGAATTTTCTTCCCATTATGAACTGATGTGGATTATTCATGTTTCTTTGTTTATTTGAGTAATTCCAGCATTGCTTTCTCCATCCAAAAGTTGAAATCTATGAGTACATTTAAAGGGAAAAGCCACTGAACATACCAATTTCTGCTATGTCTCTAAGAGAAAATGAACTACACATTCAAATTATAACATTTACAGTAGAGTTATTATCAATAGAGTATATTTACAGAGGACATGTGGTGCATTGGAAACCACAATAGGCAGTGTTGTAATCTCATGCTTTTAGCCATAGACTTGTTACTAACCCCAGGCCCTTGGTAAGACCAAAGGTGATTAATAATTAGTGTTTCATGTATTTATTCTTTTCTCTCCAATTTTATTACCTCCTGTTTCTAAACACAATCATCTCCCTTTCTTTTAACTTCTAATAACTTCATAAATGTTTTCACATGATCTACCCTAGTAGTGGGTGTTTTCACTAAGATTTTTGACTGATTTTGTTAGGTTTTCATATCCAGCACTTCAATAAGCCATTGATGGCTAGTAAACATAACATGGAAGAATTATCAGACAGAACATTCAAAAGAATGATTCTATCTGTTAGATTAGGAAAACTGATGTTATCTTTTTCCAATTATGCAATGGAGAATGCCTTCACAGGGCCAAGGGCCTCTCCTCCCATTGATGACTGACTTGGCCATCCTCTGCTATACACATGCTGCTGGAGCCATCAGTACCCCCATGTGTACTCTTTGGTTGGTGGTTTAGTCCCTGGGAGCTCTGAGGGTACTAGTTAGTTCATATTGTTCATCCTAAGGGGCTGCAAAACCTTCAGCTCCTTGGGTCTTTTCTCTAGCTCCTTCATTGGGGACCCTGTACTCAGTTCAATGGATAGCTGTGAGCCTCTACTTCTGTATTGGTCAGGTACTGTCAGAACCTCTCAGTAGATAGCTATATCAGTCTGGATTGTCCTTCCTTCAGTCTCTGCTCCATAGTTATTCTCTGCAACTCCTTCCATGGGTTGTTTGTTCCCCTTTTTAGAAGGAATTAAGTATGTACACTTTGGTCTTTCTTCTTGAGTTTCTTGTGGTTTATGGATTGTACTTTGTGTATTCTATGCCCCAGTGTAGGAGAATGCCAGGGCCAGTAAGCAGGAGAGGGTGGGATGGCGAGCAGGGGGCAGAGGGAGAACAGGAGTTTGTTTTTTTTTTTTATTTGTTTGTTTTTTGCTTGGAGGGAAAACTGGGAAAGGAGATATCATATGACATATAAATAAAGAAAATTTCTTATAAAATATTTAAAAATTAAAAAATTAAAAAATAATAAATAAAAAGAAGAAAAAAGTATGCCACAGATCATAGTGCACAGGAAAATTGTATGAAGCCTCAGACAATCCAGATTATCAAAATATTAGTAAAATATAATATATAATCATATATCTTATATTTATATATCAACATTATATAATTATGTATAAGAATTATATAATGTATAATTACATAATTGCAATATATTATAACAAGATATAATATATAATATAGAAAATATTATATTATGTTATATAATAAATATTAGTATAACATTTAAAATATAATATAATTTTTGTTATAGCTCCCTATCTGCATTCATCTCATGTGAAGCTTCCTCCTAGTCGTTTAGTTTTGTGTTCATACTCCCTCCCTTGCTTCTGACTCTTTTTCACTGTCACTGAAGCAAGTATATGAATAGCTCTTCCACAATTTTTTCAACATGTCTCCTGCAAATCTCTGCATGGCTTGGTCATCATTTCTTGTCACTATTTTTTGTCTGTTTTGTTCATTCTGTTTCCACTACTTCCTGCTTTATTTTCTCACATGATATTTATGACCATGCTTAGTTTTACTAAGTTACTTGCTTATTCTTGCCATTTTCAATCCAAATAAACTCAGTGGTGAAAGGTCTTATGCCATTAATAACTATTCACTATAGTGTCCCAATGGCTGGTATGTAGTAACAATTTGGATAATATTAATTAGAATTAGAAAATTACAATAAATTTACTCACTCAAGTCAAATAGTTTTGACCATAGCAGGAAATCTGTATCCAAAAATCGTGCCTACAATTCATTCCTTGGTGCAGTAGAACTGTCAACTTTCAGCTTAGCTAATATGGAGGTAAAAATCCCTTGGTGATTTGAGGGTCATTGAAGTACAGCCTTATTACAATGAAATCCAATGTCTAAAAATTGTTCTTATTTTGGGCTTGTACCACAGAAAGAGCCAAGACTTTAAACTGTACTAAATACAAAACAAACAAACAAAAAGACTTTATATATTTATGTTCATTTAAGAAAATACTAGTAGTGATGTATTATTTTGAAATATACAGTTAATATATTTGTAGATATTTGAAATTTATACTAAGAAAAACATATGTATTTTCAGTATTACTGTAGACGAGCACCTACATAATACTGTTAAATTGATTGTTGTTTTATATCAAACAACTTTTATAGTACTCATTTTTATTGTTATAATATTTTATAAACTTTAAGGAATATGGCAAAAAAAGATATTCTAGGTATTGAAGAGGGGGTCTCTGGGAGGAGTTGAGGTACAAAAGGGAAACAAGAATGTGATTTAATTCTATTTAATTCTATTTACTTAAAATATGTTTTTAAATGTTAACAAATTCTGACAAATTGAAATCATGTAACTTTTCTTATAATGTAATAAAAGTTAAAACAAAAAAAGAAAATGCGATGAACCATAGGTATATATCAAATTCCCTTGTGAAAAAATATTTTACAAGTTCAATTAATTTTTGAAATGCACAAAACTCATTCATTATTTATTCCTTGAATTATTTCAAATATTTTACATTCCTCTCTCTGTGTTAACTCCTTTTCTCTTAACATCTATATTTTACAAAATAAAAATCAAAAGTCAAGCTCAAACTTCCCATAGCTGCTCATTATGATATGAGAAAGAAACACACTTTTTACCAAAGGTGTGAGATTAATACTCTCTCTGGAATTCCTTCCGAAGATATATGAGGCCACATCCTTCTTAAATAAAAACCAGTTTCTTCTCTGTGTGCGCATTGACCCTCTAACCTGAATGCTCAGGTCTGTATTTGTTCTCGTCGTCGTCGTCGTCGTCGTCGTCGTCGTCGTCTTCGTCGTCGTCGTCGTCCTCCTCCTCCTCCTCCTCCTCCTCCTCCTCCTCCTCCTGCTTCTTCTTCTTCTTCTTCTTCTTCTTCTTCTTCTTCTTCTTCTTCTTCTTCTTCTTCTTCTTCTTCTTCTTCTCCTTCCTCTTCTATCTTCATCTTCTTCTTCTTGTTCTACCCCTACACCTTCTGCTTATCTCTCATGTCTCACTCATGATATTGTATTACCTCAATTAACATTCATCGCCAAAGAAAATATACAACTATCTGAAATTATTAATTTTTCTCCATTTTATTTTGTTTCTAGTATATATCACAATTAAGAAAACAAGTTAGCTTCTAATTATGTCCCTTCAGATTACAGCACATAAAGTAGCCACTAAGATTGCTTGTGAAAATTCAAGGTAAATAAAAGAAGAAAGGAGAAGTAGTAGAGAGATGAGAGGAGAGAGGTATGAATGGAAATTGCTTGTTCCAGAAGGAAGGTATTTAATTAGGACTTGGAAGATGAACCCAGGCTCTCTTTTTGTTATTCTGGTTCTTTCATTAGCCTGAAATTTTTCCCCAAGGATCACAGATTATTTTATCATTAGTGAGCATGTTCTAGTTTACAGATTTTGTCTGAAGACATTAATCTAAGACATAAATAAATTTAATTGAGTTTTATCATTAAAAATAAAATTTAAAATGACAAATTATCAAGTATCTTCTTTCATAATGTCTGTATGCTTGTTAAAAAACCAGGGAAAAAAATCTGAAAACATCTACTTTGAAAAAGTACAGTATTTCAAGATCTCTATAAAATGAAACAATTAGAGAAATACTTGGGTTCTAAGTCGATGTTAGTAGAGAAACACCATGAAGTCAGTTGGAAGTCATAAACACACATTAACAATGAATATTCTATCAAGGACTTGCCAGTATGCCTTGATACTTGGGACAGTGAATGGAAGTTATTTATGCACTTAATTGCAACTCTCCTGGGTATCACAAGTCTAGTTCGAGGGAATTGAAGGAAACAGAGATAGACGTTTATATTATCAAATCACATGTTCAGACATAAAAGTCTTGGGTGAGGATTTATTTTCATCTTTTCTTTCTCATGCTTATTTCAGTGGCTATTAAAAGTTGTATCAATAAGTACATATTAATCAAAAAAGCAAAAAACATTGATAGAAAATATGGGATTTATCAAAAGTAATGGAATGAATACTTAAATCAAAGATTTCGGGTCAAAGTTCAGGCCATCACTCAGTATATGTTATGTATGTGTTATGTTGAATCACTAAGATCCAAACCTAGGAGTCATGTTCATCTGTGTGTGTAAGGAAAGGTTGATCAGAGCAGTGCAATATCCACTTAGAGCTATGATGAAGAGAGAAGGGATAAATGTCTACAGGCTTGCCCCAAATATATACTTATACAGGTTTATGTGAAAAGAGAAGTGCTTACTAGCACAATAAATACTTGCTATTACCTGAAAGTATTCTAGTTAGTAAAAGAGGTAGAACCATCAATTTAAAAGAAAACAGTATTGAAAGAAGTAATTTACAAGCAAATATTATTCATTATATTTAAAAATGGAAATGTTTTAGGATGAGAAGAGCTCCATTTGAGGTGAAAATTATTATCATTAAGGTTACTCTTAATATAGAAAAAATATAAGGTTTTAATTTATTTAAATACTTTTTAGTCAAACATATTCAATTTTAATAAACCTGGCTGTATTTTATTATTAACACAAAGAAAATTTAGAAAAGTCAGGGGATTGGAGAGATAGCTCAGTAACATAAGGGTGCTCTTGGCTTTTCCAGGTGATCTGAGTTTGGTTTTTAGTCTCTGTGTCTACAGCAGTTTCTACTGTAACTCCAGCTCCAGATCTGATGACTTTGCTAGAGACCACAAACACCTGCACACAGAGATATAGACACATAATTAAAAAAACAAAATAGAGGAAACTGTCATTTTATTAGTCACTTTCTTCCCTAGGCTTTACTTGACATTTAATTAGTATATGTATATTAATACATTGGATTTAATTAAAGCACATAATTGAAATTTAATGTGTGTTTAAATAACATGTCTAGACACATATATTCCTTATCTCTATGAAATACTCTGTAGGTTAGAATTCAGAGCTATGTTGTAGACTGCATAGACCTTAGGACAAAGACAAAGAGACCTCAGTTTACCCCATACTATCACACACTTGCTACCCATTGCCAGGAATATGGCTGAATGAAGAGGTGAATATTGTGGAAAGCATGGAGAATCCAGTGGTTACCACCAACCACAGAACACATGAGATGTAAGAATACTGAGACTGAAATTTGTAAAAGAAGCAACAGAGACTATCTAGAGATGTAAGAATACTGAGACTGAAATTTGTAAAAGAAGCAACAGAGACTATCTACTCTGTGCTAGGATAGCAAACAAGGAAGGAAGAGAACCTGCTTAACAGGGCTGTGGACATAACAGAAGAGGCAAGCCACAGGATGCACAATGATCTCAACTCTGGTTAGGAAAAGATCTTTATCAACCCCACATCTGATTGAGGGCTAATATCCAATATATAAAAAGAACTCAAGAAAATAGATTCCAGAGAACCAAATAACCCTATTAAAAATGGGGACCGAGCTAAACAAAGAATTCTCATTGAAGGAACACTGAATGGCTGAGAAGCACCTAAAGAAATGTTCAACATCCTCAGCTATCAGGGAAATGCAAATCAAAACAACCCTGAGATTCTACCTCCCACTAATCAGAATGGCTAAGATCAAAAACTCAGGTGACAGTAGATGCTGGCAAGGATGTGGGGGCAGAAACTGAAGGAAAGGCCATCCAGTGACTGTCCCACATGGGGATCCATCCCATATAGAGTTACCAAACCCAGACACAATTGTGGATGCCAACAAGTGCTTGCTTGTGGGGAGTGGTGGAGCTGAAGAGGCATTCGCCATGGCAAGATGGCGCCTACTTCTGCTGTCAACTCCTAGTAAACAACTGTTTGCGCATGTGCGTAGAGAACTGTTTGCGCATGTGAGTAGAGTGAAAAGACGCCATGTCACGGCCCATTTCGGGGCGTCTCGTGGGGTGATGAGCAAACAGCCAATCATGGGCAGACATGCCATGCTGTGGGCGGACACACCACACTGTGGTGTATATAAGCAGTGCTGATTATTGGCTCGGCCTCTTTTTCCCTCTGGGAGAGGGCAGTAAACGTTGCTGCAGAAGGATCCTAGTGTCCGCGTGTCTTTTCTTGTTGGCAAGATGACCGCGTGGGCTACACTTGCTGATAGGAACCTGATATAACTGTCTTCTGAGAGGCTTTGTCAGTGCCTGACAAATATAGAAGTGGATGATCACAGCAATCCATTGGACTGAGCACAGGGTCCCCAATGTAGGAGCTAGAGAATGGACCCATGGAGCTGAAGGTATTTTCAGCTGAAGGTATTTTTCAGCCCCATAGCAGGAACAATATGAACCAACCAATAATACCCCCAGAGCTCCCAGGGACTAGAACCGCCAACCAAAACGTACATACGGAGGGACTCTAGGCTCTAGAAACATACGTAGCAGAGGATGGTCTTGTGGGACATTAATGAGAGGAGAGGCCCTTGGTCCTATGAAGGCTGAATGCCCCACTGTAGGGGAATGCCAGGACAGGGAAGCATCAGGAGCAGGTGGATTTGTGTGCAGGGGGTATTGGTTAGGAGAGGAAATGAGGAAAGGGGATAACATTTGAAATGTAGATAAGAAAATACCTAATTTTTTAAAAAGGTACAGCTTAAGATGAGAGATCTGTTAACAGTGCAGCAAAGAGATGCCAGGACAATGGTCCCTGCTCTTCCTTGCTTTGTCAGTGGGAATCATCTCAGCAGAAGTCTGATTCAAATATTTTTTTTCTTTTTGTTTTTTCTTTTTGTTTTTTCTAGACAGGCTTTCTTTGTGTAGTCCTGGCTGTCCTGGAACTCACTCTTTAGACCAGTCTGTCCTCAAACTCAGAAATCCACCTGCCTCTGCCTCCCAAGTGCTAGGATTAAAGGTGTGCGCCACCACTGCCAAGCTTGATTCAAATCTTACACATCCATCACATACCAGATTCCACTTCGTTCTTCTTTTCTTTCTCAATTTGTGTTACTTCTATGTATATTTGTTTAATAATGTCAGTTTTATTTCATTTTAAAAGTATTATAATTCATTTCTTCTCTATCTTCTATTGAAAGTATTTTTAATTTTTGTATCTGTCTTTAAAAGTTATATTTACTTACCTATTTACTCTCTCTGTCATGTGTGTGTGTGAGTGTGTGTGTGTGTGTGTGTGTGTGTTCCTCTATGGCTGTGTGTGTTCTACAGCATGTATGTGGTATTCAGAAGAGCATTCAGGAGAGTCAGTTTTCTTCTTCTACTATGTGGGGCCTTGTGATTGAACCTAGACACATTTGACACCAAGTGCCTTTATTCCTTAAGCCTTCTCCCAGGCCCCTTTCCTTCACTTAAATACCTGGTTTGTAGTTGAATTATTGTGTTATGTCCTTTTTGTCACAATGGATATGAAGTCCTTTGAGACTTTTATCTGTCCTTTTAAGCATATGATAGGACTCAGAGAGATATCTACCATATAATGTGTAAAAAACACCAAGAGAAATGTAAGAAATGTGAAAAGCCAGAGCCATAAATTATCTTCAAAGATCGTAACTACTTAGAAATTGTATCTATAAATATTGAAAAGGATGAAGCCTAGATATTCAAAATTCTTGGTTTAAAAATAATCAATGATTTTAAAGAGGATTTAAATGTATATATATATATATGTATATATATATATATATATATATATATATACATGGAGTAAAATTTTCATTTCAAATCTGAATTAAAATGCATCAAAGGGACTGATAATCTGGAAAAATACAAAACAGAGAAACCATGGAAAAAGAAAACTTACCAAATCAAGTATACAACTTGGTATCTGAGATCAGCAAATCAGATACAAAACATTACCCGTAGGCTAGATTAAGAAGAAGAAAGAATGTGTAGGATCTAAGATAATGTTAAAAAGTTATTACATTCAGACATACAAAAAATTAAAGCACAGCCTTTAAATAGTCTAGAAGACTGATTCTCAACCTGTGAGGTATAATTTCTTTGAAGATTGAATGACATTTTCATAGGGGTATCGTAGGACCATAACTAAACACAAATATTTACATCATGATTCATCCTAGTATCAAAATTACAGTTACAAAGTAGTAACAAAAAGGATTTCATTGTTGGAGTAACCACAACATGAGGAACTGCATTAGGGTTGTGGCATTAAGAATTTTGAGAGCTGTTGCTCTAGAACACGATCGAGATGCGAAACCTTAGAAACCATGAGATAGAAAAAGAGGTTAAAAGACAATGTAATAAACTAAAACATTATAGCAGAAAATTCTTTAAATCTAGGGTGGTGCTGGACATATACATAGACAGAAGTGCAGGACACACACATACATAGCTCATGACATCAATGTTTGTGAAGCCAAACCTCCATTTCACATGGTAGTAAAGTGGATACAGAGCAATGAAAGAAATTAATACATCGAATTGTCAAGATATTTACAAAGTTAAAACTCATCAGAATTATATATTTAAAAACCTAGAAGAAACACCCAAATAGATACTGTCTTTCACATTGTGAGAATTAATAACTGTCAAATATCATGTTCAGCATAGCTGTCCAAAAAATCTTCTAAGATATTTTCAGGGTTGATGATGATGAAAATGTGATGTGGTATTTCTGCTTTTGTATATGAATTAGCATTTTCCTTATAGTTTAAGCTATTATTTCTTTGATATATAGTTTTGACATTTTGATAAATCAGAATACAAATGACCAATAATTTTTCAATTATTTCAATATACTCAGCCACTAGGAAAATTAAAAGTAATACTATTTTAATTGTATCTCACCCAGTAATAATTGCTATAATCAAGAAATAAAGTTGTATCAAGTCTTGTTACAGGGGTGAGAAATAAGGAACCCTTCTGCCAGTGGGAGGATAACTGGTATAGTCACTATGGAAATCAGTATGATAGTTTCTAAAATTCTTATAAATAGAACTATCTAGTGACCCAGAGCATAAAATTATACACAAAGGACACTACATTCTACTACAAAGTTATGGGTCTCCCTTCTCCCCTGGGACATTAGCTACCAGCCCATCAGGATGAAGGGAGCAGAATCCACAAACAGGGTTTTGTTTGGACCATAGGTATGAACTGTAATAATGACACATTGGGACCAGCCTCTGAGAGATGGATCAACTTCAAGGATTATATAGCTTTGGATAAAGGGGTAGGAATATTCAAGTTGGACAAAGGTCAATGGCTGAAAGCTAAGGTACCAATGGATGCATTTCATGAATACCAGGTGCTAGCTGAATGGGTTCTTATCAGGATAAAGGAAGCTGAATCTGTAATCTTACCAAGGTTAAGTAATATTCCGAAAGTAGAGGATGTAGAGTCTAGAATTCCCCAGGTTGAGAAGAAGAAGCCTTGCTGACAAAGGGAGTCCACCATTTTGCACCAAGCTCAGGGATTTTCTGTAATGTCAATTTCTACTGTAGCAGCAGGACAACATAGATACACATATATGTAAATATTTTTAATCACAATGGTAAGGAAATAGGATCAGCCTTGATCTCTATTAACTGATAATGGATAATGAAAACGTGGTATATGTACACAATGAACTATTAAACAGCAATAGAAAAAGGCAAGAAATGTGAACACAATTAGTCTCTGAAATACAAATGCTTCATGTCCTTTCTTATATATAATTCGTGTGTGTGTGTGTGTGTGTGTGTATGTGTTTGTGTTTCTATGTATCTGTGTGTCTGTGAAAATTAGAATAGGGACCGTTAAATGGGGGAGGGGAAACAGTTTTAAGGAGAGGAAGAGTGCCATAGAACACATTAACATGAAAATTGAAAAAGGGCTACTGAGAGTAGAATGCCAAAAGTGGTCAAGGTGATGGGGATCAGGGGTGGGAGAATAGAATCATTAAAAATTTAAACTTCTATAAAGGAGGATAAACTTAGTATTAGTTTACAAAAAGGAAATATAAAATTTTAACACAATAATAAAATAAATGTGAAGATAAGAAACAGAATATGGAATCATTTTTAAAAGGTTCTGTAGAGAAAAATAAACAATCAACAGAGTGAAGAGACATCATATACAAGGAGAGCAAATCCTTGCCAGTTCTTTATCTTACAACTTACAGGGTAGCAAAGCAACCCTAAAGTAAATACAAAAGGAATACATAATCTAATGAATAAAAGCACAAATGAACTAAATCAGTCATTGCCTTTTGAATTATTTATTATTTTGTTCAGTATATATTTATATATACATGGATTTATGTGCACCACATGTATACAGAGACCTGTGGGAGTCAGGAAATATGTCAGATCTCCTGAAGATGGAGTTGCAGTCAATTGCGAGCTACTTTATTGTGCTGACTCCACTGAAGGAGCAGTGGAGTGAACTCAGTGGAACAAAGGTCTCTTCTTTGAATTAGACATTTTAATACAACGGACACATAGCCAGTAAATATGTGTCATGAGAAAACATAACCATCATTAGACATCAGAGAATTGCAAATTAAATTTCCATTAACACTCCATTTCACCAGTCAAAACAGTTGTAATTAACATAAAGCATTTTTTCCCAAGACTCTGGGAAGAGAAACCCATTTGTAAGTATCACAAATATAAGTTACTTCATCTATGGCAAAATCCTTAGGAAAGTTTCTTAAAAAGTAGAAGACCTACACTTTGGATATATTCCCCAAAGTATGGAAGTCTTTTAATGAAAGGTATGCTCGCACCTTCATGTTTATTGGCAAAATTACCAATCCCCTTACTATGCAACGGCAGAAGTGATAGTCATTGAATGAATGGATAAAGTTAAGGTTAAATAAAAAGTGGAGTTTTATACCACAATAAAGAAAAATAAAATGTAAGACCAGGAAAGTTGATAAAACAGAAAATTAATTCGGGTTCAGAATGGCATATATAATATTCATTCCTCATGTATGCCATCTAACAGGAAAAGGGCATAAAAAAGTGAAGGAGAGCCTTGCCTGCAAATGTGACAAGAGGAGGTGGATGAAGATAAGAACATGTAATTAAGGAGAAGAATATGATTAGCTCATGTTTTATATATGTAAAAGTTTATCAGTGTGAAATCCATCATTTTATACAATTTCCATGGGCTAATTAAACATAATTATAGGATATCAAAATTGACCATATGTGTTTTGTGAATACATGCACATACACTTACAAATATTAAAAATTGAAATTGCATGGTCAAACACCATTCTCTCAGAAATGTACACCAACACAGCAAGATGCTACCATACAACCTCTATGATCATTAAAACCTCAGACAACTGGATAATAGCAAAGCCGTGGAGACCAGGCACTCCTACATTGTTGATGGGAACACAAACTAGAATGACAACACTGGAAGAGAATTGGCAGTTTCATAAAACTAAACCTAACCTTATCATATGATACAAGCAACATCTTCCTTAGCATTTACACAAAGGATGATACAAACACATCCACACTAAGCTCTGTACACCAATTGTCATCATAGTTTTGTTTGTAAGTGGCAAAAATTGGAGCAACCACAATATCCTTTGCTAAAAATGGAAAACAAAATTTGCATACACCTGTGCAATATTAGATGAGTTTAAATATTTGAATGTCAAGCTATGAAGAGACATGTAACGGTGTTATATTTTATTAGGTAGAAGAAGTTGAACTGAAAATCAAACGTGGGTGTGATTTCTGTCTGGGAAAAATGTGGAGGTGGTAAATAGATCAATGGTTGCTGGGGACTTTGGAAAGGGGAGGAACAATGGGCAAGAAGAGTGCTAAGAATGTCTCAGGCAGTGAAACCCATCTGGAAAGCACTTATCTTAAGGCAAATGTTGATATTCATTGAACACAGACCCCCAAGATTGGGCCTAATGTAAGGTACGTTCTTCATGATAGCCATGTGTCAGTATTGCCAAAGCAGCAAATGCACTGATCCCACTCTGATAGACGATCATGAGTGCTGTAAGCAATGCATGCATGTATCAGAGTTTTGGCACTTTCTGCTCATTTCTGTTGTGTACCTAAAACTGCTCTGTTTTTTTCTTTTTAAATAAAAAATAAAACAAACAATTTATATTCAATATTTCCAGTCGTAATTTTTGTGATGCTTTCTGATAAAAATGATTTTAGTTATCTGGACATGTGCGTTCTCTGGATAAAATAAGAAAATCATGCTCTCTGTGGGTGCGTGAATGCCTGCTATGTTACTCCAGCTGGAGTCTTATTGTTGCGCATACATTTGTGTCTGTTTTGTTGCCTTCTCCTTTCTTCCACACAGAAGCCACTATAAAGAGGCATTGTTCTCCCTCAGTCATCAGCATGCCTTTTCTTCCTTAACCCAGTAAGATGGCTTTGTGGCTGCCTCTTTTATGAAAATTGGACCATCCAACACAAATCACTCATCTGTTCCCCAACAGATGCCTTTGCCCTAAGAGTTTCTAAACTGACACAAAACCATATAAAATTTCTGCCCATTATTTTCAAATTTCCTCTAGCTTATGTTTTATGTTTCTAATGACTCTTTCTGGGTAGAGCCGCATCTATGATTCATCCATTCACTGTTTACTTGTTTGATATCTATAAATTCTTACAGTTTTTTCTCTAATGTATATGTAGAGAAATATACCATTTCTCCCAGCCCTCTTGTTCTTCTTGTCTACTCAGTTATTTCCTACATTGCGTGTCTCAGCTTGACCCTACTGTCCTGTTAATTTCAAGGTACAAATAGTTTATTCATAAATTACTTAAAAATGGGGGGGCAGTGAACAATGGAGCCATGTCCCAATGTTAGAGAAATTACCACTTAATAAGTGAATTGTCATATAAAATTAAGTATCCTGAGAATAAATTATGAATTTTAGGTGCTATACAGACCAAACGAAGTGTTATAGTGATCAACTACAAATATTTGCTAAATAATAGACTGATCATTATGATTTAAGGACTAGTAAAAGACTGACAGTTACTTTTATTTGCTTGATGTAATTGTTGTCTCTGAGGCTTACTGCCTCCTTCTGCTAACTAGGCCTAATCCTGGGAACTTCTAGCCTCTTTAACTGCTGAATATGCTCAACCTTTCTAGTTCTTTTAGAACTCTTGATGGCTGTTTCACTCTGGCTTCTCTGGGTTTCTTACTGAATTGTTCTTGTTTGGCCTTATAGTAACTCTGGCAATATGTTCTAATCTTCTGGCCCATTACCTTTCTCTAGCTGGTTCTCTCTTCAATCTGTCTCTGTAAAACTTGCCCAGTAAAATTGCCTTCCCTCTTCCCATACTGCTCTCTCTTAAGTAGTTTTCCTTTCTTCTCTCTTCTTATGAGAACTGGGCATATCCTATTCTGTCAAATATGTCTCTGATTCATCACTTTGTCTACCACTCAATTCACCATCACTTTCAAACATGGTTTTTTTTTTTCTACAAACTTACTTTACCTTCATTGTTTGGGATTAAAGGTGAGTACCAAGGGCGTGTCTATATCCCAGCCAGAGGAATTAAAAGTGTGTCCTAAGGCTGAGCCACACCACAACTAGAAACATGTTTTTCCAGTAAATAACACAATTTTGGGGTTCACAGTGTGATCAAATATTGCACAACAAATGACCGAGTAGGGAATAAACAAGATGCTGCCAATGTAGAGACCTAGAAGAGATAATCTATGACAACAGAAAACTTGTAGAGTTTAATCAGCAACCATTATGTAAGAAACATAAGACAAAATAAAATGAGAGCTTCACATATGGGCTAGGACATTGAGGATTAGAATTTTACCCAGGTGAAAGGCAATGGATAGCCACTGGGAGTTTCAAATAAGGCTGATATAATTGCAGGTTTAGATTACCCCAAAAGGTCTCTGATAGCAAGGCTCATGATAAGTAGGTGCAGAGAATGACTGTCATGTGGAGATAAGGATTACAACATCTTTTAAATCATTCTTTCATAAAGTAGCAAATGACCTATGAGTGCCTGTGTTAGATTGGTTCTGAGCTATACAATGTGGTTGGTTGGCTTCTGAGTACTGATTGTTAAGTATATTATTGAATACAACTTCACCTAACTTTCAATCTCTTGTGGAAATGATATAAAGTGTGGTATGGGAACTATTTACTATGTGGGTGCATAGGAAGTATTAATCAAATAAGTCACACTATTGCCATCTTCAACAGCATTAAGTTTATAGTTATACAAATGTGGATATGTAGTATAAAATATAGAATCAAGAGATATATGCCTATATGATATACTACCAGATATATGTGGTAAGGAAACAGAAATTTAATTTAAGATGAGTCAGATATTTCAAATATCATTGATTAATTTATATAAGTCTGTAGGAATTTTGGATTTTTAAACTCAAGTATGAAATAGTTATTTAAATCCATATTTTCAAGAGCAAATAGGTCATCCAGGTATGGCTCTGGAAAAGAATTCACAAGTTACAATGACACTGTAAATCCTAGGTTCATTGACACATTGAACAACTGACGATGCAATAAAATATCTAAAGTAATAGTTACAGAAATGAAAGACTCCTCATATATACTTCACTTATTCCTGAGACTCCATACCAACCCATATTTTTAAGTCTCAGAATTGAAACTCTACTAAGCCTATTCAGCCTCACACAGCTCCATAAGTTTATCCATATATTTTTTCTTTTAAAAGGGAGGTTTTTAAAGAGTTATTTATATATTTAGTGTATATGGGAACTTTGCATGTACATTTGCACACCAGAAGAGGGCATCAGACAGTTGTGAGCTGCTATGTGGATGCTGGGACCTTCTGAAGACCAGTGACTACTCTTCACCACTGAGCCATCTTTCCAGCCTCACATATGATTTTCTTAATGCCAAGAAACAACCACCTTGCTCTGCATGGCTATACACAAACAGTTAAAGAAAGTAAAGGCATTGTTTTATCTAATGCTTTGATGATTCATATCAGAGTAACAAGTCCTTTTGTGACTTAATGTCCCTTATATAAACTCTCAAACCAGAATAGAAAAGGCCTAAAAAGTTAAACAAATGCCAGATACTATCATGTATTCAGAAAATGTTTTATTTGGTTAGCTATCTTCCCAAAGGAATGTTTGGTCCATATTCTAGTTGGTTTTAGAGACTTATTTTGTGTATATATGTTTGCTTGAGCATACATACTATGTGTGAGAGCCTGAAAGGCTAGATGGGTGTACACGATTCCTGGAGATTCAAGAGATTAACAGTTGTTAGCTACCAGATGTGGATGCTGGGAAACACACCATGATTCTCTGCAAGAGTAGCAAGTGCTTTAAGTATTGAACCATCTCTCGAGCTCCCAAACTCAAATTCTTAATCTATTGATTTAAATAGTTTCTGGACTGAGTAGAATATTCTCACTGTTCTCTCTCTCTCTCT
>NW_022196896.1:59988106-59996409 GCF_008632895.1 Mastomys coucha | reverse complement strand
GTGTGTTATCTTTGTCTTCTTTAGATATAACCCCCTAGGGCACTTCTGTAATTTTGTGGAGAGGGGCTCCATGTTTTAGACATGCAAGTATAAATATTTTTATTGGCGGGCTCCTGATTTAGCCTCAGGATTTCTGGATTTCTGGCACTGAATCTAGATCCTCTTCATTACATTGGAGTAAAGGTCATTACTTAAACTGATGTTGAAGATAATTCCTCATCTCACTGTAAGCCTAGGAAATTGAGAAACTAGCCACCTAGAGACTGCCTGGAAATGTGGATAAGAGGCAAAAACAAAAACAAAACAAAACAAAAAAATAAATGAGACTAAAACCCCTAAAACCCAATTAAATATAATTAAAATATTTAGCAGGAATTGTTGGAGATATTGTTTTTTCTAAGAGGTAAACAGATATTTTAAAGCTAATCCACCTGAAACCCAGGGATTTGAAAGCAGTGCTTTATATATTAAAAAATTATCAGCTTAGAGCATTTTCTCCATAGACTTGAATTGACACATTTCCTCAATGGTTAGCATGAGGTTACCTCCTGCACTGAACACTGATGATGTGCCTGAGGTAGAGGTTATCTCAAACACAGTGTCATTTGTACACGGGCTTGCCATGTGGCTTCAGCCCTTCTAACACTAGCAACAATAGTTCTAAGAGAGACGTGAATCATCCATAGACAGTATCTTTGGTTCCTTTCCAAAGGGCAACTCTGTGTCTAGTGTACTGTCTTATGTATTCTTGTTGTTGGTTTTGAGATTTGAGGGGAGGAAGATGATTAAGAAAAAAGGAGACACATTCCAAGATTCTGATAAAGAGTGTTCTGGAATACCTGAGTGGCCCATTGCCTGTGACTGAGCAAATTCAGCCCTGGGATCTAAATGGCAATTTCGGTCCCATTCCAGTGCTGTAGAAAATGGGTAAAAGAAAAAAAAATTATCTTTAAGAAATAACATAAATCCCTCCAAATCATACTATATTCCTTAATTTAATTATAAAACATTTTATTTTGTAGTCAAATATACATTTTAATGTCCTATAAAATGAATGGAATTCAGCAGATCAAATATTCTTACTATTGATATATATCATCATACATGTTTTAATAATTATCAGTAAATATTAACATGCTCATTATTTGGATAGTCAACAAATAGTAAGAGTCTATCTTAATACACACAAACACACACATATATGAGATATAAATCTTTTTTTAGTGGGATCTATAAATTAACAGATTTCTCCCTTTAGGAAGGAGGGAGACTCATAAGTCTTGGGAAGTAAAGAAAATAACAAGTACCTGGAATCTCCTGAAATGAAGATTTACAAGGACCCTCTCTAAGATTTTACACAGAATAACAATTCTGGGAGAGGAGACTAACCATGGAGCAGTTTATAAAGGATGGAAGAAGCTCCAGGGAGTAGCTTTTAAGCCACTACCCATTTTCAATAGTGTTACAGACTTTGAATCATACATGGTTCCTTAAATAACCCCTCATTTATGCCTTCTAACAATACCAATGAAATCATTAGATCACTAAATTGAGCTTTGGTAGAACTGATACTTTGGTCTGACACTAATGTCTTTCTTTGGTGAATATATTCTTGTTCACATCTTCCCACGAAAAGTCACTCAACAATCCCTATCCTTTTGGAATTATAATTGACCAGACAATTCATATGAGCACTTATTATAGAGAAGAGTCTTTAACTGAGGTGGCATTTGCTATGTGAACATAGTGCACAGAGCTGCAATCTTTACTCACAGATCAATAACAGTTCTCAGAGGAGGAAGCTATATTTATCCTGATTTAAATAGCACAAAATGCATGGAACAAATCATCACATGGTTGCTTGTCTCATAGATCATAATTTTGATGTTTTTATGTGTCCATTAAGTCTTTAAATTTAGATAGTTAAAAGCTTTAAGAATAAACTTACATTGACAAGTGGGGAAAATAATTGTTAATGAAAATAAAATGTAAGGTAGTTTTCAATAGAATTTTACCATTATCAGTATGTTCTGTAAATTGTGACTTAAAAGAATGATTTCTACTGTTATGTGATTATCCATTGCTGTTCATTAGCGATGGCAGTAACTAATACAGTTTTAATGTTACAATTATAAATTATAATTTATAATTATGAATTATAAATGCGATAGCATTTAACCATTGATACTCATACTTCTCACCTATGGAACATGACAAGTCATGATCTTCCATTCAACTTACTATTTTCAGTGCCCACTATGTGCCAACAGTTGTTTTCAATGCTGAGATTACAAATACATCTAAGACAAGGATGCCAATTGTAAATGACTTCCTAACAAATACATTGCTTTGTAAGTATCTTTAGATAACCTTGGTTTCAAAATTAGATATTTGGCCTGTACTAAAATATAATGCTGAAATATAGTTTTAATTTGCAATGTACAATGATTCAGAAAATAATAAATTCATCTTTTGTTTGTTTGAGAGCAAAGAAAAAAACACATTCAAAAAAGGCTATGAACATAAAATTATGTAATAATTTAAGTATTTGAATAATCTTTGGAGAAGTACCATAGTTTCTGTATACTGACACCTAAATATAGATTATAAGAAAACTATTAATGGAGATTAAGTTTGGGTGTTGAAGTTGGGTGTCAATTATATTAAATCAAGAAAGATTAATGAAAGTTAACAATCTGAGGTTCCTTTAACTTGGGAAATCTTATGATGTTTCTTAACTCCCATAGACCTTGGCCCATTCATTTTGTCTCTTGAAGTTCATATAATAAACTCATTATCAACACTGGATTTGATTATCAGAACTCTGCTGCAGTTATTTGAAGATAACCTTATCTTAGGAATTTTATTGCCTTTGCAAAATTCTGACAGCACAAATGTCTCTCTGTGGGGCATTTTTCCTTAGATATGTTGCTTAGATTATAATAGTATAATAATTCCTTAGATTATGTTGCTGCAGTAAAATGCTAAAATACAAAAGCAGAAAATGCCAGGTGTTGTGAAGCTAGGGACTGCTGTCCCTTTAATGGAGGTAGTTTTGTATCTCTCCCTATTCTTGATCAGCCTACAACAGACCATGTATGTGATGATGTGAGGTAATAGAAATAATATTGGTTGTAGATCAAGAAACATATTTATTTAGTGAGCTCTAATATATATATATATATATATATATAATCTTGATTTGTTAAATATTATAAAACTATGAAATATGTAGCCCAGGTTATCAGAGACTGCAAAGTTTCTTTGACTTCAGCTTTGAGTTTGCATGTGGTAATTTACCAATTGATGTTATCTCTATTTTCTATTTTCAATATATACAAAGTTCACAGAGATACTTTATCTGTAAATGTTTGAATTAGTATAGTTATTTCTAGTCTTATTATGATGCATAGTATATATTGATAAAAGAGAGAGATTATATTCTGGGCTATTATGATGATGATGATTATGATTATTGTTGTTGTTGTTGTTGTTTATTTATCCTTTCATATGATAATCCTGACTGCATACTCCCTTCCTTCTACTGCTTCCAGCCTGTCTCAAACCACACCCAGATCCACTGTTCTTTTTCTGTCATTTCAGAGCAGGCCTCCCAGAGATATTGACCAAATACAGTGTAACCAGATGCAATAAAACTATGCATAAACCTTCATATCAAGGCTGGGCTATATAACCCAGTAGAAGAAAAAGGATACCATAAGCAGGTAATAGAGTGAGATATTTCTTTTTGCACTTAACATGGATACTAAGCTCTTTATGACTAAGATGGTCTGTAGGTACATGTGGTCTGTAAGTAAATATGACATTATAACTTACTCTTTAGTGTGGGTATTCCAAATTCCCTTTTAAAACAATATATTCTTGGGACTGGACAGATGGATCTGTGTTTAAGACCTTTTATTTTTCTTGTAGAGAATCAGAGTTCTGTTTCCAGGAGCTATGTGGTGGCTCAAAACTACTTGTAATTTCAGTTCTAGGATATCTAGTGACCATTTTTGATTGACAACCTACGTGGTCACCTATGAACATGGATGTTTGCTTGTACATGGGAATACCACTTAACCCAGCACATGTACACATACACACACACACACACACACACAGAGAGAGAGAGAGAGAGAGAGAGACAGAGACAGAGACAGAGAGAGAGAGAGAGAGAGAGAGAGAGAGAGAGAGAGAGTAAATGTTAAATGAAAATAGCACAGTCTCATGGTCATGTCATTATATCAGGGCCTAAGTTTCCTCAGTGCTAGCCACTATAGTAGGGTGTGAAATCAAAGTTTCTGTTTGTATCATGTGATCTTTTTCTGAGGCATGGTCAGTGGGAGGACATGTGATGTTTGGAGATAGTGTAATTGGGACTTAAAGGGCAATGATGGCACACTTGCATAGTCAGCCTTGCAATGTTTTGTTGATCTAGAGTCTTCATTGATCATCACTTCCTTGAGAGAGGCAAGGCAGAGAACTTCTGGCATTCCAGCTGGTCCTGGTCACTCCTGCTGACTGACACCAATTGACTATTTCTGCTGCATCTTGCCACCCCTGCTGATATACATTTGGTATCCTGTCACTGCTGAACTGGACTGCTGGTATGCTGACAATGGATAGTGGAATTGCCCCCAAAGAACTACTTCTAAGAAGGTTCATATCCCCATGTCCTATTTACTATCTTTCTTTTCTTGCCCTTTGACAGTAGGCTAGAAGGAAGTTAAAGTACTTGAGAACCCTTATTAAAGTGGGTTTTGAAAAATCTAAGCCTACAGAGGTACCTGCTGATTTTCTATTGGATGTCTTATTTCTCTTGGTAATACCAATAATCACTTCCAAATGTGTGGGAATAGAAAAGTTTACTCCACACATACTTGGGTGGCAACCCATTTGTTTAAGAGTTAAGATTGCAAGTGACCTAACTTTTATTTTTTCAGATTCCTCTTTTTAGGTTACCACGGACATATTTTCTTTGTCTCTCTCTTTCTTTGTATTTTTTATCATATCCTTTCTCTCCTAGTCTATCTATCCATCCATCTATCTATCTGTCTATCTATCTATCTATCTATCTATCTATCTATCTATCTATCTATCTATCCATCCATCTATCCATCTATGCCATGTGACATCACGAGAAGACTAAGTTAATCAGAGCCAATCTGACTCTATGTCAGGTTGCACACTGGAAGTTTGGGAGTCCAGGCCTAAGTTCCTGCTTCCCAGAAATGAGAACCCAGATCCAAGAATCTGTGGTCAGCCAGCACAGCTATAGGTAGCCAATCTAAGGACACCTTGCCATCCAGTCTGAAGTAAGAATAGTTAGGTAGAATGGGTAAGGGAATCCCCAGAGAAACCTCCAGAGCCTGAACCAGTCAGACCCCTAGAGGTAGAGTTAAGCAATCAAGGTAAAAAGGGCAGATACCCCTCTCTGGAATTCCCTTAACTGACAATAAAAGTTAGGCCTGAGAGTTCAACAGAGGTCTCCTTTCCTAATGGGGGACCCCAACAAGAAGGAAATTCGGATGAATAGATGCTCTTTGCTTTTGCATACTATTGGAGTCTAGGGTTTTCCTTTAGTGAATGTTGGACCCTAACAATCAAATGCAGGACCTCAAGCTTGCCACACAAGAACTCAACCACTGCACTATATTTCTAATCTTTCCTTTTCTTCCTTAAAGAATGCATGAGTCTCTCTGAAGTAAAGCTTGTAGATTGTATCTTATCAGCAAATACCACTATATTTTACCTAAGAGACAGAATTACTACATTAATTCTACTATAACAAGAGTCACAGAAGTTCCAACACTGCTATAAATATTAATTCCTCAAAGCACAAAAGGAAAAGACTCCAAATTTAAACCCCTTATAGATACCCCATTTCCCATTCTGGTCTACTGTCTTTAATATGGAACTTTACAATGCTCTCCCTTTCTGATTATCTTCCTACAGAACTTTGTGTTGTAGAGGTTTCTTCACTATAAATGTCCAGGCCTCTTTCCTCTGACAATGAATATTAATCATTTTATGCTAACTGGAATACCACAGGCTGTGGGGAATAAACAAAAGCAATTCATTTCCTCATAGTTCTGGGATGAAGATACTCTCAATTCTCATGCAAGGTTTTATGGCTGCCGAGGGCCCTCTTTATAGCCCGCAGACAGCATCCTTCTGGCTGTGTCCTTATATGAACTTTCCTGAGTATAATTGTCTACCTCTTAGAATTTCCATAACTGGTGGTTTTGGAATCTAGCCCTTATGTTCCTTACAGAAATATAGTCTTAACAAATAATTAGACAATAGTGTCTCATCATGTGAACTTAAGGCAGAGAGACATAATTCAGCCACTACCAGGTAGAGTGAGTACTTGACATCTGAGCTAGTCTATTATTTATGCTGAAGTTCAAGACTAAAAGGAATGGTCTTACCTTTGATTGATGGGTAACTTCTGAAGCTGCCTTCTGTCTTTGATACTATATTTTTTGTGTCTTTCTAAGTCTCCCTCTCTCTTTGCACTTATTATTTCATATCACACAATGCACACACACACACACACACACACACACACACACACACACACATACCACATTTGTTTGTAAAACAGGTATTATTTTTAATGGAAACGAGTTTTAAGTTCGGGAACCACAAACAGAAATGCTTCTATAACTGGCTATGTAATATAATTATAGATTAAATTTATAACAGGAAAAATGTAGTCAACATTATATGTTTATCCAAATACATGAAACATGATGTCATATAGGGTACCTTGTACATACAGCAAATGTCATATCAAGAATGTCAGTTTATTCCATGAATTTTAATATTGTGACCTTCAGTCTCTAAACACAAACACAAGGAAATGTTCTCTAACTAAACCACTTGGAGCTAGCTACATTTCATACTTTCTATTATATGAGAGCTGTCCATGTTCTTTCTCCTTTATCTACATTTTACCCTTTTTTCTACTTCATGACATCTGCCCTGGGAAGAAGTGACAGCCCTTACTTTGCTGTGTCCATACTGACTATCTCAAAGCTAGACTCTCAAGCTTGGACGCTTCTCTGCATTCTCAGTCTGGGATGGGGTTGTTCTTATTTTATTCCTATAGGAATCCATACTTGCTTGCTTGGTAACAAAAACAAAGAGCATAGCATGATAAAGAATGTCTATAACCCCACCACTTGGAAGCTGACATGTGAGGATTTTGAATTTGAGGTCTGCTGAAGCTGTGTAGGTCAAGATTCTGCTGAAAGCAAAACAAAACCTACAAATAATAACAGAGCAAAGCTGGCTAAAACCTTATTCTGCTGAGAAATACTTAAGATTAGAGACTTGATGGGACTCCATTCTACATAAGAACATGAGAGTGCATATGTGTTCTTTGTGATTGGGTTACCTCATTCAGGATGATAGTCTCCAGATCCATCTATTTCCCTAAGAGTTTCATAAATTCATTGTTTTTAATAGCTGAGTAGTACTCCATTGTATAGATGTACCACAATTCCTGTATCCATTCCTCTGTTGAGGGATATCTGCATGGTTTCCAGTTTCTAGCTATTATAAATAAGGCTGCTATGAACATGATGGATTATGTGTCCTTATTACATGTTGGAGCATCTTCTGGGTATATGCTCAGGAGTGGTATAGCTGTGTCCTCTGGTAGAACTATGTCCAATTTCCGGAGGAACTGCCAAACTGATCTCCAGAGTGGTTGTACCAGCTTGCAATCCCACCAGCAATGAAGAAGTGTTCCTCTTTCTCCACAACCTCTCCCAGAAGTTCAGAATACACGATGTACAATCCACAAACCACAAGAAACTCAAGAAGAAGGAAGACCAAAATGTGGACACTTCATTCCTTCTTAAAAGGGGGAACAAAATACCCATGGAAGGGGTTGCAGAGACTAACTATGGAGAAGACTAGAAGAAGGACAATCCAGCCTGATATAGCTGTCTCCTGAGAGGCTCTGACAGTACCCAACTAATACAGAAGTGGAGGCTCACAGCCATCCATTGGACCAAGCACAGGGTCCCCAGTGAAGGAGCTAGAGAAAGGACCCAAGGAACTGAAGGGTTTGCAGCCCCTTAGGATGAACAACAATATGAACTAACTAATACCCTCAGAGCTCCCAGGGACTAAACCACCAACCAAGGAGTTCACATGGTGAGACTGATTGCTCTGGCAGCATGCATATAGCAGAGAATAGCAAAGTTGGTCATCAATAGGAGGGGCCCTTGGCCCTGTGAAGGTTCTGTGCCCCAGTGTAGGGGAATGCCAGGGCCAGTAAGCAGGAG
>NW_022196896.1:59962665-59988096 GCF_008632895.1 Mastomys coucha | reverse complement strand
GGGGGGGGGGGGAGGGAACAGGGGATTGTTGTTGTTGTTGTTGTTGTTGTTGTTGTTGTTGTTTTTCTTGGAGGAGAAACTGGGAAAGGAGAAATCATATGACATGTAAATAAAGAAGATATCTAATAAAATTAAAAAAAGATTTAAGCAAAAAAATAGAAGAAGAACATGAGAGAGACATTCTTCAATAGGATCAGATAGCTTTTAGTAGGCTTTGAGTCAATTTCTTTAACCTTCAATCCTACAATTGCAAAGGATTGCAATCCCCTAACTTACTATCTCCATGAGAAGTCACTGCAAGGTTTGAACACAAATACATAGAAAAGTGAATTCAGTTCTAACATAGGAGCCACTAGAGAGTCCTAGATGCCAGGGATGCGAGAGTCTCCCATGACCCAATGAGGATAACATTAGCCTAAATACCAAACAAAGGAGAGATAGAACCTGAAGAGACCACCTCCAGTAGATAGGCACTATGCCCAGTTGAGGGATGGAGCTACCCTCCCCTCTCAAAATTTTTAACCCAGCATTGTTCCTGTCTAAGGGAAATGCATGAACAAAAATTGGATCAGAAATTGAAGGAAAGGCTGGCCATCCAGAGACCACCCCACCTTGGGATCCTTATGGAATTTAAAAACAGTACAGGTGACTAGAAAGGAGAATTTTCATACCTTGGAACTAAGGCTGATATTTAACTATCACCTTGAAATTGTTGTTGTGTTTATGAAAGGACAACTATTTGAGTACAGAAATAACTTACACAGATTAACTGCCTTTAATGCATAACATTCTGTAATAATTCCACATGATAATATGCATGATTCCAGAAAGTTAATTTAAAATCCATTATGAAACTTTATTATTTATTTGTTTGTGTGTTTATAAAAGTGTAGGGTATCAAATGCAGTGTCTCAGAGATGGAAAGCAATTGCTATTTCACTAATCCATATCCCCAGCACAGAATTCTGTTTCTTGAAAAGCAAAAATATTATTTTCAATATTAAATTGAGATAATCTGGATTTTTCAGGAATATGATTATAAGAACATTCTCTTTGATTAAAAACTGTACTATACTATAAGGAACGTTAATTTTTGTTCTATTGTGATTGTTTAGTTAGGTTTATTTTCTATGTACCTTGGCCATTTACTTTTCTATTCACTATGAAATTGGGATCGTTTTTTCTTGATATTTAAATAAATGTTGTTCAGTTATTTTTGGCTTGATTTCAGATTTTAGCCGGGGCCATGCAGGTGTTGAATTCTTATCTGTCTTTCCTGACATTCTTTCTTTCTTTTCCTCTGCCTTTCTTTTTCTTTTTATCAGTTTTACCCAAGACTTCTTTCAAAACACCATTTTATTTTCTCAACCACTTATTAATGACTTAATAGAACATCAATGTCTATTTAAATTTAGGTCCTCTTGGACTAGAATGACCAAAGCTTGGGTGAACAAGATCCAATTTCCTTTCTTCTAATAAAGGCAATTTTCCCTACTGGCCTTGGAATGTATCAGCAGCATTTTCTGTTCATTTTTATCTTGCAGTCTGGAGTATACATGCCTTTTGTCTCTCATTTATTGATATAAATCCAACCATATCTGTACACCTGGGATTGCAAAAATATTAACTTAAAGTTGCAGCCTCTTTATCACACCCATCCAGTTATTTAAAAGCCCCAAAAGCTTCTAAGGGCACAATATTAGCTTCAGAATCACATAAAAAGTGGGTAAGGGGCATTTAACGAGACCTTTCTGGAGAAGAGAAGAAATTGAAGAGGAGAGTTATGTTAAGTTTAGAGACTAGAGAGAGAAGAATTTAACATCAAATGTGCAAGAGGAGACAAAGGCAATATATATATATATATATATATATATATTATGTATATATATATTGAGAGAAAGAGAGAGAGAGAGAAAGAGAGAGAGAGAGAGAGAGAGAGAGAGAGAGAGAGAGAGAGAGAGAGAGAGAGAGAGAGAGAGAGAGAGGAATATTATTTAATAATGATAGAGACAGAAAACACATTTCTACCATGGTAAAAGAATAGGAGAGTATGTGTTGAGAATAAGGGAGATGTGGTTACTGTATTAAAGAAAGTCTCAGAAAATCTTAGGATGGGGCATCAACTAGGAAATCTGTAAGAGAACCCCACAAAGGATTGAATAAGAATCCTAATAGAAATTATGCAGAAACAGTGATTGCCTTTGTTCTTAGTGTTTATGTGGGGTGAATGTCTGTTGGCTTTCTAAAACTAGGTTTGTCACACTGACGATAGAAATGTACACATCTTTATTGTATTATTTAAATTGGTTCTGCTGTCCTTTTCAGGCTATTGGACAGCTTTCATGTCTTTGTGGGTGATGGAGTTTTGTGAATGCTACATGTGGTGTGTAACACATTTATCACAAAGTGAATACAGCACAGAATGGTGTTACTACTAACCAGTGAATTATGTGAAATATTAGTGAATTTCTGGAACTTTACAGATATTTAAATGAGATCAGAAAAATTTTGCAAGGATAATTAAAAATATATCAAAGGGGGAAATACCATCTGAGCAGAGAGGATCAAATGGAGGACCCCTTCGGTTAAACCTTGCTAAGATGTTTAGAATTCACTTGGTACTCATACCACTATGCATTTTTCCTGTGTGCACAGAATCACTTAATTTTTATTATTTGTCAGATAAAAAATATTGATTTTTGAAACCCCAAATTTCTCTAATTAAAAAGAAATGGATGTGTTTGTAACTAATGGCTCATCCTCAAAGCCCCCAACCAAGAGACAGGAGTGAATTTTAAAGCAAATAGTTATGTAATGTCACTACATTGCAACACTGTAATTCAGTCTACCATGGGAGTTCACTTTTGTCTCAAGAATGGGGATGTTGCCTATTGAGTGAGGTCCAAATGCTAAAAGAAATGTGAGGTATTAGATTATTTCAGTTCCTAAAGTACTGGAGTAAGACCTGCTAGTTACTTAAATGGAATAGAATAAATGCTATTTTTTAGACTAAGGAATGAATACATATCAGATGAAAAGCAGTCTGGAGTTAGGATCCTTAGACAGAAAGCCATGCTACACATTAAAAAATCCTCAATTGTTTGTTTGTTTGCTTGCTTTTTTAACATTTGAAGAATATGTCATCTTGTCAAACCTAGTTCTATAAATTGCACCAGTGAATAAGAATTAATAAATTTTCTTTTTTATTAGTTATTTATTAATTTTTATTGGATATTTTATTTATTTACATTTCAAATGTTCCCTTTTCCTGGTTACCAACTCTGGAAAAGCTCCATCCCATCCCCACTTCCCCTGCTTCTATGAGGTTGTTCCCTAACCCAACCACTCCCTACTCACTGCCCTGGCATTCCCCTACATTAGGGCATCAAGCCTTCATAGGACCAAGGGCCTCTCTTCCCATTGATGCCTGACAAGGCCATCCTCTGCTACATATGCCACTGGAGCCATGTGTCCCTCCATGTGTACTCCTTGGTTGATGGTTTAGTCCTTTGGAGCTCTGGGAGGTCTGTTTGGTTGATATTATTGTTCTTTATATGGGGTTGCAAACCCATTCAGCTCCTTGAGTCTTTTCTCTAACTCCTCCACTAGGGACAACATTGGGGACCCTGTGGTCAGTCCAATGGTTGGCTGTGAGCATTCTCTGTATTTGTCAGGCTCTGGCAGAGCCTCTCAGGAGACAGCTATATCAGGCTCCTGTTCTCAAGCACATGTTGGCATCCAGAATAGTGTCTGGGCTTGCTGTTTGCATATGAGATGAGTCCTTAGGTGTGGCAGTCTGTGGATGGCCTTTCCATCAGTCTCTGTTGCACTCCTTGACCAAAGAATTAATGGTTTTTCTTGTGAAGAAAATTTTAAGCTCTGTATTTTCTGACGAAGAACTAGCTAGAGATTGAGGTTGATATTATTGGACCTGATCTTATGATCTTGCATTATGACTTGACATCTTTCATGTGTATCTCTATTCCTCATAAACTGCAACAATCACGTGTAACTCCAGACAGGGCTCCAGTAGCCAACTCTCTCCAGGCTTGACCAGCTTCTTGAGAGTGCAGCTAAGCCCAGGATCTTCCACTACCATATAGCTGGAGCTTACAACCTCAGGACAAGAACAGCATCATCAAGTATCCAACAGCATGCAGCTAAAACCGACATCCTCCATTGTCCTACAAACTGCAACTAAGACTGGCCTCCTTCACCATCCCTACAACCTACAACTAAAACCAGTCTCCTCCACTATTCTACAATGTACCACTATAACCAATCTCCTTCACTATTGTACAACCTACCCAGTCTTCTCATTTCTCTCCTGTCGGCTAGAAATCCAATGTCATGGTCTCATACAAATGTCAGTTATCACAAGAAAGAAGCCAATTTCACAATAGCTTATATATCTGAGAAATGGAAATGATTCTGAGCCTATTTTATAAGATGCATCTTCACACACAGCACTAACCATTTCAACAGACATATTTCTATTCTCACTTATTTTTCATTCTGTGCTTTCCTGTCGCTCTTGTATCCTAGGCTTAGATTTCCAAATAAATTAGATACACATCTCTGTATCTAGCAAGTTCTGTGTGGGGAAACCTAGGCTATGCCCTCATATCTTTTACAAAATCAAGGATGATTTGTAACTGACAAAAACTAATATCTTCTTTTCTTAGATATATGTGAGGCTAAAACATGACAGTTTTTGTTTTTTTACATATCATTTTCTTATTATATTTTTCATAAAATTAGTCTGCCAATATCCTCAATATCCTTGCATTTTATTAGACTGCTTGTTTATTTGAAAAGTGAACTGACAAGAGATAAACATTGTTATTTGTGAGGAAAAGCAAAACTAAGGTTAGCGTCAGGTCTTGTGTCTAAACAAATATAATTCACAGTTCTTGAGGTCAGTTTATATGTCTGTCTGAATATTTTAATCTGTGGTGATTTTAATAGGTATGGCTCTTATAGACTTATATGTTTGAATGCTTGGTTCATAGGGAGTGGCACAATTAGGAGGCCTTGTTGGAGGAAGCGTGTCACTGTGAAGTTGTGCTTTGAGATTTTCTATGCTCAAGTTATACACAGTCTTGATCTGCTGCAGATCAAGATGTAGAACTGTCAGCTCCTTCTCCAGCACCATTTATGTGTGTGTGCAGCCATGTCCCACCATGATGATAGTGGACTAAACATCTGAAACTGGAAGCTAGCCCTAATGAAATGTTTTTCTTTATAAAAGTTGTCATTGTTATGGTGTCTCTTAGCAATACAACCCTAAATAATACAGTAACTAAATATGAATCTTATGTTGTTGGGACAGTATTTGTTTTATGTATATGTGTGTGTGTGTGTGTGTGTTTGTGTGTGTATGTGTGTATGTGCATAACACCTTCTTTCAGGTACCTGAGGATACCAGAAGAGGCCATTGGATCCCTTACAATTAGAGTTCTGGACAACTATGAGCCAGCCTCCTGACATAGGTGGAAAAAAGCCAAACCTTAGCCCTCTGCAAGCGCAGCAACACTTGAATGATGCTCCATCTCTCCTGCCTCTGAATGATGCTCCATCTCTCCTGCCTCTGAATGATGTTCCATCTCACCTGCTCTGAAAGGGTATTTAAAATGGAATCTAGTCTTTAAGTAAAAGTCATCCTCAATGATGTAAATGAACCCTACATGTTATTCAAAATCTTTAAAGCAAATGTAGAAATTCCCATATAAGAGTAAATTACAACACACAGGGGCAGAATTACCTCCTTTCTGAGAGCTTCCCAGATCTCCTGGTACCCTGATTCAATTAACTAGAAGATTATTTATACACCAGATGAAAATATAAAAATATATTAATACACACAGATTTTCATGGAAGTTCTGATTTCATATTTTATGGCACACTGTGATTGTTACACTGTGTTATATCTTGAAGTAATAATGTAAATGCATTATAGAACCTTAATGTCATGGCCCTTTCCAAAGAATAGAGTGAGCAAAGGCACACACAGCAACTTTAAAGTTGAAAAACTAGCAATTGTCAGATACACAAAAGATGACAGCATCTTTTATGTGCTACAACTGGGAATATTAGGTACCTGGGATGTCAACATTTTGTTCACACCTTTGAAACATTTTATGAGTCTAAAATTTTTTTATTACTTTTATTTTTTAAAGTCCAGTCATTACCCTCCTCCCTATTCAAACTCCCTGTTCCTCATCCCATTTCTCCTCCCCCGATCTCCATGAGGATGTTCCCCAAATTTTTGCATATATTGAGATGATTATATTATTTTGTCTTTAATTCATTTATATGGCTTACTATATTTATTGACTTACACATGCTTATTCAGTCCTGTATTTCTGAGGATAGAGACAACTTGATCAAGTAGATAATCCTTTTCTACATACTTGTACTCAGTTTGCTGGTTTATTAATTTGTCTGTAGCTTTGAATTTTTTCCCTTAAATTTTTGTTATGTATTTACCATGTTTACTGAGTATTAGAATAATACTTGTTCTATAGGACAAGTGTGGCAGTAACTTTCTAGTTCTGCTGTTGTTGTTATTTATTTATTTGTTTAATTTATTTTTGTAAGAACTTAAGAGGGAATATTTGCAATTTTTCTTTGAAAGTCTGATAAAATTCATCAGTGAATCCAGCTGAACCCAGGGTTTAGTCAGAACGCTTTCATTACTCTTTAAATCTCCTTTGTATTGATCAGTTAGGGTTCCTGGCATCTTCTTAATTTAACTTTCGTAATTTGGATGAGTCAATAAATTAATCCTCTCCTCCCCAACCTCTAGTATGCGTTCCCTCTAACACAGTGTAGTACAGGTATTTAAAGTGTCCCCTTATACCTTGTAATATCCTGAAATTATTTTGGTGTCTGTTGTTAGGCTTCTCTGTTCATTTCTGATTCTGTTAATTTGAATCATTTGTATTTTTTTCTATTGGTTATTTAAGCCAAGATTCTATTAATTTTGTTTATCTTCTCAGAAATCCAGCTCTTAGATTCATTGATTTATTTTGTGTTATTTCTATTTAATAATTTCTGTTTTGATTTCTTTTCTGTCTTTTGTGTTTGGGCTAACATATTCATGATAACCAGGAATTGAAAAGAATGTTATTGTGTTTCAAAAAGTGAATGTTTAATGAAAATGTGGTAATATATACAATGGAATACTATTCACTTGTAAAAGTAATAAAATTTCTAAGTGAATGAATCAACCTAGAAAAGATTGTATTGAGTGAGGTAACCAAGACCCAGAATTAATATGCCATAGAATCTCTCTCATTTACAGTCCCTTGTTCCAATATTTCTAATGTAAATATACAGTATGGACTAAAATCAGAGTCTAGGGTGTAGCCCGCGCAATCTTCTCGCCGGGAAGAAGACACGCGGACACTAGGTTCCTTCTGCAGCAACTGTTTATTTGTCTCCATCCATAGTGAAAAAAGGGTCGAGCCCAAAATCCGCACTGCTTATATACACCACAGTGCGCGTATCTGCCCACAGCGTGGTGTGTCTGCTCATGATTGGCTGTTCACTCATTACCCTACGTAAGGCCCCGGGATGGGCCGTGACATGGCGTCTTTTCACTCTACACACATGCGCCAATAGTTCTCTACGCACATGCGCAAACAGTTGTCCACTAGGAGTTAACAGCGGAAGTAGGCGCCATCTTGCCATGGCGAATGCCTCTCAAGATTCACGGCTCCCCACACTAGGGAAGCATAAATAGACCATGTATGAGGAGAAGCTTCTGGGGCCGACCGAAAACTGGGAAGCAGGCTCTGCTGGAGCTGACAGAGGTTGGTCAATATAGAAGGCAAAGAAAGGACAAAGAAAAATAAAGCCCAAGTTACTTAGAATCATATTAATTTTTATTTGTCTTAAATTATAATATATATACCCATCCACTTCCCACAGAGTCAGAGACGAGACAGAGAAATCTAAATTGTGCCAACTAGGCTACCATGTTCCCCGTTTGAATGGTAGCATAACAGAAACAACTCCAATGGGAGCCTGTGTACCAGAGCTTTCCAAGGAAATTTCTGGTCTGACCTGGTTGGTGCAAGAGCCCTAGTGAACGGAAGCAAGCATGGGCAGGGCTGTCTCTGCCAAGTCTTCCAGGCCACTCCTTTTCTCTGTGTTGCCCTGCATTGAGTTGGGTAGGGCTGGCCAACGAGAGGCCAGTGAGGAGTGAGGCACAGCTTCAGGCCACATTTCTGGAGAGTAGACCTCTTCCCTAGTGTTACAGCTCTTAGATCAAAAGGCTCAGACAATGGAGTAGATCTTTCTCTGTTTTTTACTTCCCTGGACAGGATATATATAGTTTGGGGGTCATTCAGATTTTGACAGCAGTTATCTCTCATTGGTTTGGGCTGAGAGACTTTATTTGCATATAAGAGGGCTTGACCAATATCACACACCTCTCCTGCTGGGAAGCTGTGGAGGGTTGGGACTGAAACATAAGTCAGGGTCCCAGGAGTTATGACTGAATACATGCTGTCCCTTGCACGCAGAAAAAATATTGCCCACTGGGGCTCTGAGGATCCACACTTACACCCAACTGGGCCCAGGCTGCCTGAACAGACCACTGCCCCACACTCCAGTATAAGGCATGAGAAATCTTCCATAGAGTGGTGAGTCCCCACATTGCAAGTGACTTCCAAAATAATATGGGCAATTGAGGTAGTTATAATAAAGTCAAATTAAGCAGGAGGCCTGGAGAAAATATAACGTTAAGAGACGTATAGGATATGTTATAATCCTACCCTGTCTCAGCTGCTGTGATTCCACAGTCAGCATTCTCCTTTTGTAGACATGTACATATCATACATTGATAGTGGGAGATTAGAGAATGCACTCTAGCAAATACACAGGTAATTCAGTCAGAAACTAAGCAGAGAAATGTGGTAGCTAAAATGCAGTTATAAACCAAATGAACCTAAGAGATACAGAACATTTGACCAAATACTAGAGAATATACCTTCTTCTTGGCAACTCATGGAGCTTCATTCAACATTGACTACATACTCAAAGACAAAGTAAGTTGCAGATCAAGACACAGGTACAAGAAAAATTGAATTCACATCCACAATCCTATCTCATCACCACCTACTGATGGTGACTATCAACAACAGAAGGCTTACAAACTTATGGAAACTGAGCACCTTACTGCTAAATGAAAAAAAAAAAAAAGGGGGGGGGCAAGACTGAAACTAGGAAAGAAATAAAAACTTTCGAAAATTGAACGAAATTGAAAACACAACCCAGACTCTCGGAACACAATAAAGGCTGCTCCTTTTTTACTGGATATTTTCTTTATTTACATTTCAAATGTTCTCCTGTTTCCTGGTTTTCCCACCAAAGCCCCAATCTCATCCCATCTTCCCCTGCTTCTATGAGGGTGTTCCCCCACCTATCCACCCACTCCTACTTACCCTCCCTGGCATTCACCTACATTGGGGTATCAAGCCATGATAGGACCAAGGGCCTCTCCTTCCACTGATGCATGACAAAGCTATCCTCTGCTACATAGGCAGCTGGAGCTATTGGTCCCTCCATGTGTACTCTTTGGTTGGTGGTTTAGTCCCTGGGAGTTCTGGAGGTACTGGTTGGTTAATATTGTTATTCCTCCTATGGGGTTGCAAATCCCTTCAGCTCCTTCAGTCCTTTCTCTAACTCTTCCATTGGGGACCACTTGCTAAGTCCAATGGTTGGCTGCAAGCATCTGCCTCTATATTTGTCAGGCTCTGGTAAAGCCTCTCAGAAGACAGTTATATCAGGCTCCTTCAGCAAGCACTTCTTGGCATCCATAATAGCATCCAGTTTGGCAACTGTATTTGGGGTGCGTCCCTAGGTGGTGCAGTCTCTGGATGACCTTTCTTTCAGTCTCTGCTCCACATTTTGTCTTTTACTTTCTCCCATGAGTACCCTTCTAAGAAGGACTAAAGCATCACAATTTGGTCTTCCTTCTTCTTGAGCTTCATGTGGTCTGTGAATTGTATTTTGGGTAATGCAAGCTTTTGGGCTAATATTCACTTATCAGTGAGTGCATATCATGTGTGTTCTTTTGAGACTGAGCTACCTCACTCAGGATGATATTTTCTAGTTCCATCCATTTGCCTAAGAATTTCATGAAGTCATTGTTTTAATAGATGAGTAGTACTCCATTGTGTAAATGTACATTTTCTGTATCCATTCCTCTGTAGAAGGACATCTGGAATCTTTCCAGCTTTTGGTTATTATAAATAAGGCTGCTATTGGAGCATGTGTCCTTGTTATATGTTGGAGCATCTTTTGAGTATATGCCCAGGAGTGGTAGAGTTGGGTCCTCAGGTAACACTATATCCAGTTTTCAAAGGAACCACCAGACTGTTTTTCAGAGTGGTTGTACCATCTTTCAATCCCACCAGCAATGGAAGAGTGTTCCTTTTTCTCTACATCTTCACCTGAGATTTTGATCTTAGCCATTCTAATTGGTGTGACATGGAATCTCAGGGTTGTTTTGAATTGCCTTTCCCTGATGATTAAGTATTTTGAACATTTCTTTAGGTGCTTCTTGACCATTCGATTTTCCTCAGTTGAGAATTCTTTGTTTAGTTCTGTACCCCATTTTTAATAGGATTATTTGGTTCTTTTGAGTCTAACTTCTTGAGTTCTTTGTATATATTGGATATTAGCCCTCTATCAGATGTAGGATTGGTAAAGATCTTTTCCCAATCTATTGGTTGCCATATTGTCGTATTGACAGTGTTCTTTGTCTTACAGAAGCTTTACAATTTTATGAGGACCCATTTGTCTATTTTTGATCTTAGAGCATAAGCCACTGGTGTTCTGTTCAAGAAAGTTTCCCCTATGCCCATGTGTTTGAGGCTCTTTTCCCATTTCTCTTCTATTAGTTTCAGTGTATTTAATTTGATGGGGAGGTCCTTGATCTATTTTGACTTGAGTTTTGTACAAGGAGATAAGAATGGATGGAGGTGCATTCTTCTACATGCTGACTGCCAGTTGAACCAGCACCATTTGTTGAAAATGCTGTCTTTTTTCCACTGGATGGTTTTAGCTCCTTCGTCAAAGATTAAGTGACCATAGGTGTGTTGGTTCATTTCTGAGTCTTCAGTTCTATTCCACTGATCTACCTGCCTGTCTCTGTACCAATACCATACAGCTTTTTCAATCACTATTGCTCTCTAATACACTTTGAGGCCAGGGATGGTGATTCACCCAGAAGTTCTCTTATTATTGAGAATAGTTTTTGCTAACCTGGGTTTTTCGTTATTCCACATGAATTTGAAAATGGCTCTTTCTAATTCTATGAAGAATTGAGTTTGAATTGTTGGGGAGTTTGTATTGAATCTGTAGATTGCTTTTGGAAAGCTGTTCATTTTTACTATATTAATACTGACAATGCATGAGCATGGGAAATCTTTAAAGGCAAGTTCATAGCACTAAGTGCTTACACATTTTTTTAAAATGAGAGTTTACATAATAATAACTTAATAGCACAGTTAACATCTCATGAATAAAAATTAGATATTATACCCCAAATGAGTAGACAACAAGAAATAATTTAACACAAGACTGATATACTTAAAATAGAAACCAAACCAACCAAACAATATAATACAATTAATCAATTAAAAAAAGAGTTGACTCATTAAGAACATAAAAAAGATAGAGAAATTCTTCTCAAAATTAACTAAAAGGCAGAGGAACAAAAGGTCTAAATTAATGGAGATAAAAATGGTATATAACAACAGACACTGAGGAAACTATGGAGATTAAGTGCATACCAATTGGAAAGAAAGAAGTCACCATATCTTTATATGGAGATGATTTGATAATATACATGTCACACTAAAAATCCCTCTGAGAATCTCCTATATCTGTTAAACACTTTCAATAAAGTACCTGGGAACAACAATTGACTAGCAAAAATCAGTAACTTTTCTATATACAAGTGCATACTTGAATGAAAAAGGAATCAGGAAATCTACATCTTTCACAATAGCCTCAAAAACATAAAATACATTGAAGTAACTAACCAAACAAGTGACAGACTTGTATGATAAAAACTTCAAGTCTCTTCAGAAAAATAAAAGAGAAATATCAGAAGATGACTAGAACTCTCATGCTCATGGATCATTAGGATTAACATTGTAGAAATGGCCATCCTACCAAAACCAACCAATAGATTCAATGCAATTCTCATTAAAATTCCAGTACAACTTTTCACAGATCTAGCAAGAGTAATATTTAGCTTCATATGGAAATACACACACACACACACACACACACCACATACACAGAATGCATAACAACAACAACAAACCTTGGGATGTCTAAAACAAACTTGATTAACAAAGAAACTGCTGGTGGTATTGCCATCCCCAATCTCAAATTTTACCACAGACCAGTAATAGTAAAAAGAGTATGGCACTGACGAAATACAGACATGGTGAACAGTGTAATTGAAATTATATTCAGGTAGAAATAAACACACATGTGGACACCTGATTTTCGGTAAAGAAACTGGAAAGATACAGTGGAAAATGTCAGCATTTTCAACAGTGTTGGTCAGGTTAGATACCTGCATGTGGAAGAATGTAAACAGATTCATACTATCACTTTGTGCAAAAGATCAGCTCCAAAATGGAACAAAGACCTCAACTTGAACCATGTACACTGAACCTGAAAGAAGAGAAAATGAAGAATAGTTTGGTACTCATTGGTACAGGAAAAAACTTTCTAAACAGAACACTAATACCATTAGCATAGTCTATAATATTGACAATTAATAAACAGAATCTCAAGAAACTGAAAAGCTTCTGTATGGCAAAGGCCATCATAATTTGGACAATATAGCAGGCTATAGAATGAGAAAGGTTTTTTGTTTTTTAATCAGCTAATTTCTAATAAAAGACTAATGTTCAACATATGTAACAAACTCAAAAAATAGACACTAAGAGAACAAAACAGCCAATTAAAAAGAGGTACAACTCTAAGTAAAACATTCTCAAGAGAGGAGATTCAAGTGCCTATGAAACAAAAGAAATGTTCAACATCCTTAGCGAGCCGGGAAATGAAAATAAAAAGTGTTTTGATATTTCATCTTATATATGTGAGAATAGTTAAGGCCAATAAAACAAATGATGCAGAGTAACATGATCTTTTATTCATTGCTGGTGGAAGTGGAAATGTATGCAGCCGCTATGGAAAACTGTGTGGCAGTTCCTTAGGCGTATGGGAATCAATCCATCTCAAGATGTAGATATACCACTTTTGATCATGTAACCATAGGATGCTTCATCATACTACAGAGACATTTACTACAGACATATTTGTATTTAGCTCTATTCATAATAGTCATAATGTGGAAACAGTAGATGCTTGTCAGATTAATGGATGAAGAAGATGTAGTATATTTTATGCAATAGAATATGACCCAGCCTTTAACAAAATCAAATCATGCCATTTGCAGGTAAATGGATAAAACTATAAAAATCATCCTGCGGGAGATATCCCATACCTAGTAAGACAAATATGGTGTGTATTTGCTTTTATGTGGATATTAGTTGTTAAGTCAGTGATAACCAATCTATGATCTGTAAAACCACAGAGGTTATGTATAGAGTAAGAGATTGGGGGATAGATAGATTTCCCTATAAAAGCAAAAGAGAACAGATGTCTATGGATGGATGTGGGTGTGCTGAAACAAAAGATCATGTTGGGAAATGAAGAAGGGAGATGAGAGGAAGATTGTGGTGAAGAACAGCTAAAATATTAAGGGCAGTTTGAGGAATATTATGGAAACCTGATATAATAGAAGCTTCCAAAAATCATATACGTATTTGAATGTGACCTAAATGAAATCACCAAATAATGGGGGAATACAGAGCCCCAACTGATTTTTTTTTGTCACCAAATAAAGTTCCTAGTCTTATGAAATTTTACATCTAATTGAGTTGCTGGCCAAAGGCCACAACTGATTCCAAGACTATATTATTTCTTTCACACACTGAGTGCAAATCCCCATTGTGGAAGACAACACCTACATAACTCTTCTAAACACAGTAGTGCCTATGCACATACAAATTCACACACTAAGGCAGTATGCAGAGAGCCTATATCTTCACCAAATTGGAATTCTGAGCTGACCCTAACCCAGAATTTATTTCCAGTGGATAACTACTTACAAATGAAAATTTACCTTTCTCAAAGGGAGTCTCACAGGGAAAACAAAGATTCTTATGTATAGGCTATATGTCCAGCAGAAGATGGCCAAGAGAAAACAAATTCAAAAGCATCTTCAGAGGTTCCTGGTTTCATGAAAATCATGTCAGGAATTTAGAAAAAAAAACAGATTTTATTTTTATTTCATTTACATATTTAGTATATTTTTCTTTTATTTTACCCTACAGGCCCTTTTTGTATATAGTATGATTCTAGTTTAGTAATTTTATGGAATTCCTGAATGTGTACACAGATTCTGCATCTATATCTGTTTATGGAATTCCTGAATGTGTACATAGTCAGATTCTGCATCTATATTTGTTTCCTGTGTTCTTTCTTAGGCTCTTTCCTTTTGTTTTTATTTTTGTTTTTTTTGTTTTTTTGTTTTTGTTTATTTTTTCATTGTTCTTTTTGTTTTATTTTTTGTATGTTTGTTTTTTTTCTCCTATTCTGATGTGTTAGTTTTTGTTTTAGCTTATTTTTTTAAAATTATTATCCCTTACAAGGCTTTTGTTTTCTAATGAGAGACAGAAAGGTGGCAGACCTAGATGTAAGTGGTTGTGGAGAGGAACAGATGATATATGAAGGGAAAATTAATTCTACTTTCAATTAAAAGTAAAAAAGAGACGGGCAATGGTAGCACATGCCTTTCATCCCAGCACTTGGGAGGCAGAGGCAGGCGGATTTCTGAGTTCGAGGCCAGCCTGGTCTACAGAGTGAGTTTCAGGACAGCCAGGGCTACACAGAGAAACCCTGTCTTGAAAAACAGAAAACAAAAAACAAAACAAAACAAAACAAAAACAAATTTAAAAAAAGTAAAATAGAGAGAAAGGAGCATTTTTTTACACTAAGTTACATACCCACTTCTACTCATTGTTTTGCTTTTAAAAGAAAATATTTATAGTATAGAAAATACAAGTTTATTTTGATCTCCCTTTTAAATCTGAGTTCTTTCAGCTCTTACAATTTAATGGTCAAAGACTATTCTCTGGAATCTTAAAATTACACTAGAATTCCTCTCCAGACTTCACCTTGGGATTTAGTTGATTTTCTTTCTCTGTCTTCCACATTCCAATACATCCCACCTGCCCACTGTAGGTAAGAACAGTCAGGGTTTTAGCTGGGATGATGGTGAACAGAGGATGTAAGAATGAATTGGTGGAGGACAGCATCCCTGAATCACAGAGCTACTTGCTTTCTTGTCCTCTTGGTCTGCATGTGCCTCTCCCAACCTCTGGAGCATCTGACTCTGTTTCCTGAGCAGTCAGTAGCTACAGTAGTACCACCTACTGCTCTTCTGAACACTAGCACAACCTCTTTCAGAACTCCTGAGGGCTTATTGTTCACTGTAAGAATACGCTTTATGTTTCACTTACTCATGCCCTTTTTATCCTAACTTTACCTTCTTCCTGGTTATGTCAAGGTTATGACAGTAAATCACTCTTCTGCTACTATGAGTCACTTTTGAAAGGAACAAAGACAAATATGAAGGGACTTAAGAGTGAACTCTCTCAGGGAGGACAATGAGTTTTAGTACTAACGTCATATGGTGTGATGGTAAATCCTCATTGAAAACTTAGCTAGAATTATAATTACCATGGAAACATGTTTATAGATGTGTCTAGAGAGGGTGTGCAGGAAGATTTAACTGAACCCTCACACTCAGCCCAATGAGGGTAGTAGCATTCTGTGGGGGTCTTAGACTGAGTAGCAAATCCTTCAACTCTCTGCTTCCTGCCTATCGCTGCAATACGATCAGCTGTATCTTGGATCTGCTGCCTTGCTTTCCACTCTGTGAAGGGCTGTACCTTCAAACCTCAAGCCAAAGTAAATAGTCACTTGAAAGGGTGTATCCACACAAATCCCTGCCTATAAGTGCACACAGAGTCACAGAAGATGTGGTGTGAGTTGAGAAGATACAGGAAAGCAGTGACCCATAAGTGGCATCAGAGACCAGTCCTGATGGTAGCTCTATTTTGGACTTACAGTAGCTAAAGCTTTAGGAAAAAAATCTGCTGTTTAACCCATCTGAATCTGTAAAGGTTATCCATCCATATAGACACTAATCTTTATGTCTGTTTCGTGGTCAACCTTTTATGCATATGTACTTTTTACATTACAAAGGATATTGGGATTTTTATCAGTTTTTAATACTGTTGTACCTATAAATGTATATTAGTTCCCATAATCTAGAAGATTATCATTTCAGAACTGAGTCAGACGACATTACCACTAATTTCTGCAGATATAATCTTAAGTGTTAATCAGTCCAGAATCCAGCTATATAACCTATGCCTTTGTCCCAAATGAGTTGTACAGATAGAAGATTAGAAGAAAGTTGAACTCCTTTTAAAAATAACAATATAGCAGTTGATATTTCTCTTCTAAATCTCCTAAGATTATCTGAGTTTCCATGAAAAAAATCAGAATATTCATTCAATCCACTTGTTTTCTGAAGATTCAGTACTAAGCCAGTCATTTTCAATTTTATTCTTCTTCCCCAGACAGATTTTCATATATCTCAGGTTGGTCTCCAATAATTCATGTACTAAGGATTAACTTCTGATCCCCTTGTCTCCTCTTGAGTGCAGAGATTACAGACATGTACCACCACACCCAGTTAATGTGGTACTAGGCATCAAACCTGAGGCTCCATGCATGGTGAGTGTCTTAGTAAGGGTTTCTATTTATGTAATATAATAAAATAACTAAAAACAAGGTAGTGAGAAAAAAGTTTGTTTAATCTTTCTTTATGGAATATTTTCTTTATTTACATTTCAAATGTTATCCCCTTTCCCGGTTTCCCTCCCTCTGGGAAATACCCTATCACATCCTCCCTCCCCCTGCTTCTATGAGGGTGATATCTCCAGAGAGGAAGAGTGTACAAAACACCGAATAGTAAGAGTCACTTCCGCTACTCCTGAGTTTCAAATTGTGAAACTCAAAGGGAGGACATAAAGAGTTCATGAGTAGTGACAGCAAGAGTAGGGTGATGGATGTCTCCAAGTAAGATTGCCTATCCCTGAGGCAAGATAATGTCACCAAGAGGGGCGGGGATGAAGAGAGTTAAATCATTACCTGTCACTGGGCACACTGTTTTCACCTTATCATGTCTCTGTCTGGCTTTGGGTCACTTCCTGTTTAGGCACAGAAGACTGGACAAAATATCACCCTTTCTACAGTACCTGGGAAACTTCTGCTCCTTGGAAAATTAAAAAAAAAGAAAAGAAAAAGAAAAGAAAAAAAAAGAATGGCTCTTATGTGTAAGGGAATCAAACCTAGAATGATAATCTCTTGGGATCTAGCATGGCACAATATGATGCAAGCTTGAAATGTTTCCTGAAAGAAAACCAGAAGTTCATTACAGTAGGAGAAGGTGAAACAGTGCCACGGTGTACCATTGAACTGGCTCGAGCTAAAGATCAGGTAGAAAAGAGAATGTCTCAAAAAGAGCTAAATGTAAAACAAACATTGTCTGTTCCACACTCTGTATTTGCTCCTGTAAGTAGTTTGTTCCCCTTTCTAAGAAGGACTGAAGCACACATACTTTGATCTTCCTTCTTGAGCTTCACGTGGTCTGTGAATTGTACCTTAGGTATTCTAAGCTTTTAAGCTAATATCCACTTATCAGTGAGTATATACCATGTGTGTTCTTTTGTGATTGGGTTACCTCACTCAGGATCATATTTTCTAGTTCCATCCATTTGCCTAAGAATTTCATGAAGTCATTGTTTTTAATAGCTGAGTAATACTCCGTTGTGTAGATGTACCACATTTTCTGTATCCATTCCTCTGTTGAAGGACATCTGACCCACCTAGGGATCCATTTCATAAACAGTCACCAAATCCAGACACTATTGTAGATGCCAAGAAGTGCATGCTGACAGGAGCTTGATATAGCTGTCTTCTAAGAGGCTCTGCCAGAGTCTGACAAATACAGAGGCAGTTGCTCACAGACAACCATTGGACTGAGCACAAGGTCCCCAATGGGGAAGGAGCTAGAGAAAGGACCAAAGGAGCTGAAGGGATATGCAACCCTATAGGAAGAACAACAATATCAACCAACCAGACTCCTGAGAGCTCCCAGGGACTAAACCATCAACCAAGGAGTACACATGGAGGGTCTCATGGCTCCAGGCAAATATGTTGCAGAGAATGGTCTTGTTGAGCATCAATAGTAGTAGATGCCCTTGGTCTTGTAAAGGCTTGATTCCCCAGCTTCATGCCAGGGCAGGGAAGCAGGAGTGGGTGAGTGGGGAAACCCCCTGGTAGAAGCAAGGGAAGAAGGGCTAGGATAGGGGAATTCTGTGGGGGGGGGGGTCTGGAAGGGATAACATTTGAAATGTAAATAAAAAAATATTCAATAAGAAAAATAGAAAAAAATAGAAAAACAAGAAAAAGAGATAAACTCTAATAAGGGTAAATGACTCCGCTTTGAGCCTAATACTGTCACACTGCAGCCTTATGGTACTTGTGTTACAACAGTACAACTGGCTAGGGAGATATAATTAGCTCACTTTCAGTTTCCTCCCAATGTCAAATGAATGATAGTAAATTTGTGGTGTCTTGAAGAAAAAAAATGAAGAAAATTAAACAACTCAGAGACTTTGGATGTTGTCTTTATATAAACAGTACACAGCAAAAGTTCTTTATACTAGACATGGCAATTCGACTTGGTGGTAATTTAGAACCATTCAACAAGGAGAGGGATAATGGCATTTACTCTAAAAGAGAGTTAGAAACACACAGGCTACAATACACAGTTCCTTTCATCAGGAACCATACTATCAAAACAGGAATGAAGTTTAATATTGTATTTTAAATGGCTAGGATCAAGCAAAAGATAAATATAAGGATATTATTAATTTATATTTCATTAAATCTACTTTGTCTCATGGATAAAATAATAGTCTGATTTGGAAAGCTCTTCCTAGAATTCTAATTATGACTAACTAAAACCTCCTGGAAGAGGTTCTTGCATGCTAAATAAGTTTGAGTTACAAACCATTAGGGTTCATCTTACTGTCTACATTCTGCAGTTTCATGATACTAGAAACACAGAAAATGAAGTTGCATTGATAGACTGTCTACTATTTGTAGACTTATAATTAAGGAAGGTTGAAGTGCATGTGCCTTAGATTACTGATATAAAAGAAACATTATTATTCTATTTTGTTTTATATTTTCATATGCACTGAGTTATTGTGTTATTACATTATCTTGACTCACAGAATAGAACTTTTTCCCTCTTGGATAATTTTCATGAGTATTTTGATCTCTGGGACAAAATGAGCTCTAAGAATTTTGCTTATGAAATGACACAGTTCCAAGTATACACTTTTGTGGAGCAGTTTATATGGGACCCCTGTTTCTGTTCAAATGAGCAAAGAGGCGTTTTGGAAAAAAACAAAAAACAAACCAAAAACAAATCCTAATTATTCTCAGCAGCTAATTTCAGCTTTTAATGAAAAAAACTTGAGCAATTATTTACAATGTTTTCTGTTCTTAAATATTCAAGAAAATATGCAAGGCTGACATGGTTCTTTGAAGGCTTTCTGTTTAGGACTAGCATATTAATTTAACTGTGTTTTCAGGAAAAGATGAATAAAAGTCAGTCAGAGAAAGAACTTTTGATGAGAAAAAAAATGAAATAATACATGTTCAACCATGGAAACAATTTATGGATGTCAGCAACAAAGTTTAAAATGAGGGGTAACAATTTAAATATGCCTTTAGTGTTGGTTTGATGATAAAAGACTCACTTAAATATTCCATCCATATTTACATTTGTATTTTAATGATTGGTATGATGGCATTCTTCTTAGAAATAATATGATATAATTAAAAATTATTTCTGAGTACATTTTCAGAATTATATTAAGTATATTTTGGAAGGCATATAAAGGTGAATAGCAAAAAAATTCTTTGATAAACATTTTATTAAAGGTGAAATAAAATCTCCATGACAGAATGAATTGTTATATATACATGACTTAAAATACAAAGGACAGAGATGAATATTAAACCAGAAACCTGAAGAGTTTGGAGGAGAGGAAAAATTCATAGTGTTGAAATATGATGGCCCAGCTAAAAGTGTTCTATTTAACTGGACACACATGATTACTCTCCCATTGAAAACCTCTTTCACAACAACACCCTTTAAAATCCTTTGAGCTTTATTGCTCCTACACACCACCTAAATATAGGAGACTTCAAGGATGAATTGAAAAGTGTCTCTTTCTTCACTACGCATCCTTGATTTTAATTGCCATCTGATGACTGCTATTGCTACCCATCTCTTGTTATATCCATACCTCTGCATTATAGTGTATACTTGTTTTCAAGTGGTTATTTTGTCTTCATAAATAAGGAACATAAATTTTAATTATTTCTTCATAATACCATTTATTAATTATATCCCAGTATCAATCAACAGTATGAGCACTTTCTATAGACTCAATCACAATTCATAACAGCAATTATTTTGTAGGGTCTCTTTTTATCTCCCATTTCTCTAACCAAATTTGGTCAACTCTTCAATTAATAACACATCTATTCACTTAAAAGTGAATAAAAGTATCAAAATTCAATCCAAATTTGCATTAAAATATTGATTAGTTGTTTAAAATAAAGCTACTTATTTATTTGAACCAAATAAGTATTACCAAAATAAATTTGTTAATTTATAAATTCATTGTCTAGCCAGTTTTTTGGGGGGGGGGGGTTGTCAATTAAACAACAGATGACCAGAGATCTGGCTTCTAAGGCAGGACCAGATGAGAGGCACAGGCCTCACAAGTGGTAGAGCAGCCTGGTGAGGATCCTTTCTACCTCAGACCACACCTAGGAAGGACAACAGACTCACAGCCCTCTCTGCACCTTTTCTGCAAGTAGAGATCCTGTCTCCAGGGTGTGTTCTGACACTGGGACTCAGGACAGACAACTGATCCACAGCCATTTGTGCCTGGGATTTACCAGAGGAGAGCTGTTCTCCCAGAAGTACTGACACAGGCTTACAGGCCAACAGGATGAACAAGCTCTAGTCAGAGACAGCAAGAATATCTAATATCAGAGATCAATAGATGGTGAAAGGCAAGAATCTTACCAACAGAAACCAAGACTACTTGGCTTCATCAGAACCCAGTACTACCACCACAGCAAGTCCTGGATATCCCAAAACACTGGAAAAGCAAGATTTGGATCTAAATTCATATCTAACTATGGTGATGGAGGAATTTCAGAAGAACATGAATAACTCTACAAACATGAATATCTTCAACAAAATTATAGAAGAAAACTTCCCTAACCTAGAGATACTCATGAACATACAGGAAGCCTATAGAACTCCAAATAGACTGGACCAGAAAAGAAATTCCTCCTGCCACATAATAGTCAAAACACCAAATGCACAAAACAAAGAAAGAATACTCAAAGCAGTAAGGGAAAATGGTCAAGTAACACATAAAGGCAGGCCTATCAGAATTACACCAGACTTCTCGCCAGAGACTATGAAACCTAGAAGATCCTGGGCAGAAGTCATACAGACCCTAAGAGAACACAAATGCCAGCCCAGACTACTATACCCAGCAAAACTCTCAATTACCATAGATGGAGAAACCAAAGTATTATATGACAAAACCAGATTCTCACAATATATTTCCACAAATCCAGCCCTTGAAAGGGTAATAAAAGGAAAATTCTAAGACAAGGAGGGGAACTACATCTCAGAAAAAGCAAAAGTGTAATTTTCCAACAAAACTAAAAGAACATAGCCACAGGTACGGAATTCCAACTCTAACAACAAAAATAACAGGAAGCAACACTTACTTTCCCTTAGTATCTATTAATATCAATGGACTCAATTCCCCAATAAAAATACATAGACTATCAGACTGGGTACATTTTGTTGCATACAGGAAACCTACCACAGTGACAAAGACAGACACTACCTCAGAATAAAAGGCTGGAAAACAATCCTCCAAGCCACTGGTCCCAAGAAAAAAGCTGGAGTAGCCATTCTAATATCGAATAAAATTGACTTTCACCCTAAAGTGATCAAAAAAGATAAGAAGGGACACTTTCTAGAGTTTAATGAAAATGAAGCCACAACATACCCAAATTTATGGTACACAATGAAAGCAGTCCTAAGAGGAAAACTAATAGCTTTAGGTGCCTCCAAAAAGAAACTGGATAGAGCATACAACAGCAATTTGACAGCACATCTGAAAGCTCTAGAACAAAAAGAAGCAAATTCACCCAAGAGGAGTCAAAGGCAGGAAATAATCAAACTCAGGGCTAAAATTAACCAAATAGAAACAAAAAGAATTATATAAAGAATCAACAAAACCAGGAGCTGGTTCTTTGACAAAATCAAAAAAATAAATAAATAAACCCTTAGCCAGACTAACTAGAGGGCAACAGAAACAGTATCCTAATTAACAAGATCAGAAATGAAAAGGGAAACATAGCAACAGACACTGAGGAAATCCAAAAAATCATGAGACCCTACTACAAAAGCCTATACTCAACAAAACTGGAAAACCTGGATGAAAAGGACAATTTTCTAGATAGATACCAGGTACCAAAGTTAACTCAAGATCAGATCAATGATCTAAACAGTCCCATATCTGCTAATGAAATAGAAACAATCATTAATAGTCTCCCAACCAAAAAAAGCCCAGGACCAGATGGGTTTAGTCCAGAGTTTTATCAAACCTTCAAAGAAGACCTAATAGCAATACTCCTCAAACTACTCCACAAAATTGAAAGAGAAGGTACTCTACCCAATTCGTTCTATGAAGCCACAATTACTCTTATACCTAAACCACACGAAGACCTAATGAAGAAAGAAAACTTCAGACCAATTTTCCTTATGAATATTGATGCGAAAATACTCAATAAAATTCTTACAAACCAAATCAAAGAACACATCAAAACAATCATCTACCATGAACAAGTAGGCTTCATCCTAGGGATGCAGGGATGGTTCAATATATGGAAATCCATCAACGTAATTCACTATATAAACAAACTCAAAAGAAAAAAAAATATACTCATCTCATTAGATACTAAGAAAGCATTTGACAAAATCCAACATCCCCTTATGATAAAAGTCTTGGAAAGATCAGGAATTCAAGGCCCGTACTTAAACATAGTAAAAGCAATATACAGCAAACACATAGACAACATCAAACTAAATGGAGAGAAACTTGAAGCAATCCCAATAATATCAAGGACTAGACAAGGCTGCCCACTCTCTCTCAACCTATTCAATATTGAACTTGAAGTCCTAGCCAGAGCAATTAGACCACAAAAGGCGATCAAAGGATATGAATTCAAAAGGAAGAAGTCAAATATTATCACTATTTGCTGATGATATGATAGTATACTTAAGTGACCCCAAAACTTCCACCAGAGAGCTCCTAAATCTGATAAAAAAAATTCAGCAAAGTAGCTGGATATAAAATTAACTCAAGCAAATCAGTGGCCCTCCTCTACACAAAGGATAAACAGGCAGAAACAGAAATTAGGGAAACAACACCCTTCACAATACTTACAAATAATATAAAATACCTTGGTGTAACTCTAACTAAGCAAGTAAAAGATCTTTTTGACAAGAACTTCAAGTCTCTGAAGAAGGAAAGAAGATGGAAAGATCTCCCATGCTCATGGACTGGCAGGATTAATAAAGTAAAAATGGTCATCTTGCCAAAAATAATCTACAGATTCAATGCAATCCCCATCAAAATTCCAATTCAATTCTCAGAGACTTGGAAATAGCAATTTTCAAATTCATCTGGAATAACAAAAAACCTAGGATAGCAAAAACTATTTTCAACAATAAAGGAACCTCTAGTGGAATCACCATCCCAGACCTTAAGCTGTAGTATAGAGAAATTATGATAAAAACTGCATGGTATTGGTTCATTGTTAGGCAGGTAGATCAATAGAACAAAATTGAAGACCCAGAAATGAACCCGCACACCTATGGTCACTTGATAGTTGACAAAGGAGATAAAACCATAAAGTGGAAAAAAGACAGCATTTTCAACAATTGATGCTGGCTCAACTGACGGTTAGCATGTAGAAGAATTCACATCAATCCATTCCTATTTTCTTGTAAAAAGCTTAAGTCCAAGTGGATCAGGGACCTCCACATCAAATCAGATACACTGAAACTAATAGAAAAGAAAGTGGGGAAGAGCCTCGAGCACATAGGCACATAGTTAAATTTCCTGAACAAAACACCAATAGCTTCTGCTCTAAGATCAAGAATTGACAAATGGGACCTCACAAAGTTGCAAAGCTTCCATAAGGCAAAAGATACTGTCAATAGGACAAAAAGGCAACCAACAAATTGGGAAAAGATCTTTACCAGTCCTATATCTGATAGAGGGCTAATATCCAATATATACAAAGAACTCAAGATGTTAGACTCCAGAGAACCAAATAACCCTATTAAAAATGGGGTACAGCGGTAAACAAAAAAATTCTCAATTGATGAATATCAAATGGCTGAGAAGAACATAAAGAAGTGATCAACATCCTTAGTCATCAGGGAAATGCAAATCAAAACAACCCTGAGATTCCACCTAACACCAGTGAGAATGGCTAGGATAAAAATCTCAGGTGACAACAGATGGTGGACAGGTTGTGGAGAAAGAGGAACACTCTGTCATTGCAGGTGGGATTACAAGATGATACAATCACTCTGGATATCAGTTTGGCTGTTCCTCCAGAAACTGGATATAATTCTACAAGAGGACCCAGCTATACCACTCCTGGGCATATACCCAGAAGATGCTCCAACATGTAATAAGGACACATGTTTCACTATATTCATAGCAGCCTTATTTATAATAGCCAAAACCTGGAAACAATCCAGATGTCCCTCAACAGAGGAATGGATATAGAAATCGTGGTACACCTACACAATGGAGTACTATTCAGCTACTAAAAATAATGAATTTTTGAAATTCTTAGGGAAATGGATGGATCTGGAGACTATCATCCTGAGTGAGGTAACCCAATCACAAAAGAACATACATGGTATGCACTCTCTGATAAGTAGTAATTAGCCCAGAAGTTCGGAATACTCAAAATACAATCCACAAGCCACAAGAAACTCAAGAAGAAGGAAGACCAAAATGTGGATACTCCATTCCTTCTTTTTTTTTTTTTTTT
>NW_022196896.1:59955953-59959108 GCF_008632895.1 Mastomys coucha | reverse complement strand
GGCTAGGATAAAAAACTCAGGTGACAGCAGATGCTGGAGAGGTTGTGGAGAAAGAGGAACATTCCTTCTTAAAAGGGGAAACAAAATACCTATGAAAGGGGTTGCAGAGACTGACTATGGAGCAGAGACCGAAGGAAGGGCATCTTAACCCTAACCCTGATATTGTTGTCTCCTGAGAGGCTCTGACAGTACCTGACTAATACAGATGTAGAGGGTCACAGCCATCCATTGATCTGAGTGCAGGGTCCCCAATGAAGGAGTTAGAGAAAGGAGTAAAGGAGCTGAGGGGTTTGCAGCTCCTTAGGATGAACAACAATATGAAATAACTAGTACCCTCAGAGCTCCCAGGGACTAAACCACCAACCAAGAATATACATGGTGGGACTGATTGCTCTGGCAGCATGTGTATAGTAGAGGATGGCCAAGTCAGTTATCAATGGGAGCAGAGGCCCTTGGCCCTTTACAGGTTCTATGCCCCAGGGTAGGGGAATGCCAGGGCCAGTTAGCAGGAAAGGGTGGGTTGGCGAGCAGGGGGAGGGGGAAGGGAACAGGGGTTTGATCTTGCTGTTTTTTGGGGACTTTTTTTGGAGGGGATACTGGGGAAGGAGAAATCATATGATATGTAAATAAAGAAAATATCTAATAATTAAAAAGAAAATAAAAGAAACCATTTCTTTGGAATACCCCCCAAAAAATAAATAAAGATAAATAGTATTTCACACACAAAAAAAGACCCTGATGACCAAAATATATGCTTTATAACCTATTTATCAAAAACATAAATATATATCACTTATATAGTTTAGTATATCAAGAGACATGAATGACTTCAATAAAATTTGAGTAAAATCATAAAATAGTATTTTAAATAGTGTCCAAATATTACCTTAGATTTTTGACAGTAGTTTTTGAAGAGTTCATTTAAAGGTCATGTAAGAGTGATTCGGATTTTACACCATAAGAAATCCTTAAGGATAAATTGATTTTAATGGTGAATATATGACTGATAATCCATTGTCAATTGAAAACATAGTCTTTTAAGTTATAGCATTGGACATATAATCAAGATGTGCCATTGAAGGTACAAAATACATTTCCTTAAACCTGTGCATATTGGAACAACCAGTAATATAATAATTTTGCTTGTTATAGTGAAATGCATAATAATAAAATTTAACTGAATATAAAGATTGACACTTTAAGAGTTTTTGAATCATTTTTAAATGATTTGTTTACATACCAAATGCCTCCCTGCCTCACAGAGTCCCTTTTCCCTATACCCCCTACCCTTTGCCTCCAAGAAGGCCCCCCATATCTCCCTACCCTGGTGTACCATGTCTCTACCAGAATAGGTAAATCCTTTCCCACTGAGGCCAGACAAGTCAGCCCTCTGCTGCATATGTGCCAGGGTTCATGTTCCAGCCTGTGTAAGTACTTTGGTTGGTGTCTTTGGTTCTGAGAGCTTCAAGAGCTTCAGGTTAGCTGACACTGTTGATTTTCCTGTGGGTTTCCTATCCCTTTCCGGGCCTTTAATTCTGCCCCCAAGTCTTCCATAAGGGTCCCTGGCTTCCATCAAATTTTTGGCTGTGGGTATCTGCATCTGATTCAGTCACCTGCTGGGTAGAGCCCTTATGAGGACGGCTATGCTAGGCTCATGTCTGTAAGTTTAACAGAGTATGATTAATAGTGTCAGGGATAGGTGCCCAACCATGGGATGAGTCTCAAGTTGAGCTTCTCATTGGTTGATCATTCTCTGAGTCTCTGTTTCATTTAGACAGGAAAAATTTTGGATTGAAAGAACATCTTAGATGTGATCCATTGCCAAAAGAGCCATGTTGCTGGATTAAAATTCCTCTGCAAGTTAGTTTATAGAGTCTCCTGTTCAACTAGCCATGTCAAATAATTACTATTTCTTCCAAGGGTTTTAGTTAATCAATATTGACTAATAGTCTGTAGCCATGGCTAAATTTAGGAGAATGGGCATTGTAGGCTTATCTCCTAATATCTAGAATTAGCGTTGTAAGTTTCATGGGAAAAACATGTACCTTAGATGTCATTTAGCATGTATAGGATATAAAAGTATTTGGGATAAAATGAAATACATAAATATTCACCTGTTAGATTTAAAAAAAAAGAGCTTATGTGTATAAAGTATAACTTTGGTACATATAGCTTTAATGCGCTTATGAAGATTAATCAAACATTTTCCTCTGTGCTCTTGTTTGTTTTACATCTTATTTTCTAGAATTCAAAAGTTTCTAAAGTTTAAATAATAAGAATCTAAGTGTTGTTTATCTAGGAGGATTAACTTACAAAAATAAATTTGATTCAAAAATTAAAATCTAATTTTTAAGTTAAATTGTGGGGTATGCTTATAATCATATCTGTCAGGAGACAAAGGTGGTAACACCATGAGAAGCTAGCCTGTGGTATAGAGTAAATTTGATCACAGCCTAAATTGGGAGGCAGAACAGGACAATGTCTCAGGAAACAGATTTTATTCTTTTATTTTTTTATCTCTGATTTTTATGAAATTACTTGAATAAATATTTATTGATTACTATTCAGTGAGGTGCTTGATGATAAGTGTAACATCTACTGAGGTAAAAGACTACATGATAGTAGAGGAATATAAATTCTTTACTGGAGACGAAAATAAAATTTACTATTGAATTGTATTATTTTGGCAAAATATCATTACACAGCATGTTGTCAAGGAAATAGAGAATAAAATAAAGAAAGCCAGCATGTTCTCCGAAAGGCTAGCTAGTAAAGTGTGTCACTGACAGAGCAAAATGCTCCTATCCAAGCTAATAGTCCATAGAATGGTGTTAGTGTGCAATTTATAATTTGACTGTGAGCCACAGATTTAGATGTTATTCTAAATGTCAGTACTTCCAATGTGTCACTGTGGACAAAAGGTAACTCCTCAGGTGCAAGTGACAGATGTGTCACCTTGAATCTCTTCTTGGGTAAATAGTATGTCCCAGATTCAGGGTGGCATAAAAACAGATTCTGAGATCCTGGCACTTGTTCAACTCCATGCAGTAGCAATTTTGCAGTAGGGTTTGCCTAACGTGGCAAGCCTTCCCAAATTCTGAACCAACAAAATCTTCAAAACACATTCACTTCTGCTGGAGTGATATAAACTTAGT
>NW_022196896.1:59950017-59955943 GCF_008632895.1 Mastomys coucha | reverse complement strand
AGATTACAATGTCTGGCTGAATAACTGCTTTATGCAAACCAAAATCATGGTAGAAAAATGAAATTCTGTAAGGACATGCTGAAGCATAATTTCAAGCAACAAAGCATATCCAGTGACTGCTGGGAAACCATAGCAACAGAATGACCAGACTGGCATGTTGGGAATCTTACATAGAATCGTTCCTGAAAAGGAAAGATTCTAGAAGCCTGAAGCAGGATCAGGCTGGAAAAAGAAAATATGCATGCTTCCTCATGAACAGAATGCTGCTGTATTGATTACAACATTCAGATAGATGTAACAGAAGCTCCATCCTTAGTGAAGAATCAGGGGCTTCCATAATGGTGCAATCTATGTACTGGAACTGTCTCCTAATTAAGCAATCTTGCTAACTCAATGAATTAGCATCTTTGGATTCCATTTGGGGAAATATTTTGTTCATAAAATATTAATAATTGTAGGGAGTGAGTATAACCTTGCATGCATGTTTGTTCAGACATAAGCATGGCCATATTGAGGACCTCCATGTTTCAGACTCACAGGAGTGGCAAGGTTTTCTGTAGGTCTGCTGCAGGCGAATGGTAAGTCCTTCCCTTAGTCCAGGTATGGATGTTGACATATGTTTGACCTTTAGGTTAAAAAAAAAAAGTAGTAAGTACAAGTATCGGGACTGCTGTTTCCTTGTCCTGGGGGACTAAATGATTATATCCTCCTGAGACTGCTTCCATAAAGAGACCTCACACTGAGATGAGCTGACACTCCTGCTCACTCATGCTGTATGTAACAAACACGCTGCACTGTTAGTACATCTCTATTGAGTGCTGAGCTCACCCGACCCCAGCTCTGCATTACTTGTTTCTGTCTTTCTTATAATTCTGTCACTCTCAGTCAGGTTTCTAGTTCCCAGCTGCACAAGGGGTAGCAAATAATGAAGCCAACTGCCAAGGTCCAGCCTCAGCATGAGGTGGGTATTGAGAAAGGGGGAATGGGAGCAGAGCTAATTCAATAATGACTTAGAGTCAGAAGTGGATGCAAGCTGTCAGTTCAAGTGCTCTCTCTGTTCCCTGAGGGTTCTCATCAGTCTTCCTTCTTTCTTTTTTCTCCCTTCTTAGTCATTTGCCTTCTCCAAATCAGAGAGCTTGAACCCAGTCTTTTATTTGCTAAAGCTACATCATCAAGGCTTTGCTCATTAATAATAATATTTTTTAAAGAAATTCTTACATTTAAATAAATTTTATGAGTCATGGATCCTTAGTCCCAACCTCTGCTTCCTTAAAAGAGAAACAAAACACAGAGCAAAAGCCCATTTCCACATAGGTTTACTCAACCTCTTCTTCATGAATGCTTGGGCACAGCTCTTGCAGTTTCCTGGGACAGAAGTCAGTCAGCTGTCTTTAGCAACTACTTTTAGGAAAGAACAGAAAGTTGACAGACTGCTAGGGTTACAGTGATTTCTTAGAAAGTTTTTAAATGTATCCAAGTAAAGCAGCTAGCTCTCTCTGATATCTATTTAGGTATTGTCATCTACAATCCTTCAAGTAGCTAGGAGAACAAAGAACTCACCTTTCACCTTTACATGCTTGTACACATCACCTTTTGTCCTTTGTGTGTGTGTGTGTGTGTGTGTGTGTGTGTGTGTGTGTGTGTGTGTGTGTGTGTGTGTGTGTGTGTGGTTTTTAAAGACAGGGTTTCTCTGTGTAGCCTTGGCTGTCCTGGAACTCACTCTGTAGACCCGGCTGGCCTCGAACTCAAAAATCTGTCTGCCTCTGCCTCCCAAGTGCTGAGATTAAAGGCATGTGCCACCACTGCCCAGCTTGTACGTCATCTTTTAATTCTCTCATCTTTTTTTCACATCCTAGCAATTCCAAAGCCTCATACTCTCTACTTCTAATACTATTTGTTTCTAGATGATATATAAGCCTTTCTGTTCCAAGATAAACCCATCTATCATTTGCTTGTTTTCTATGAATTTCTCCTTCTTTTCTTTTCGTATCAATGCAGCTTCTTCCTGAGATCATTTTAACTTTCTATTCTTTGGTGTACCCAAGTTCTCCCTGGCTACTTAATACAGCAGTCATTAGACAGGAGGGTACATGTATCGCCTCATATAATTCCAAATTCAAGGCTAATTCTTGCAATGAACCATTTCTACAAAGGACCATGTAGGCTTCTATGGCCTTTGTGGTTATGTTGTCTAGATCCTCTCCAACAGAAGAAGGCCTGTTCCCTGTCCTCCAAAGCCTCATGTCCACCTCCATTCCTCAATCCTGAGAACCGCATCTGTCTCATTAACTATGGTATGATTAACACAGAGTAATGGGGGAAATATATTCCCAGAAAGAGACATTGAAAGTAAAATAGAAGAGACAGCAGATGAGCCTCAGAGCAACAGCAGTTATCAGGAACACTAGCGTTCCTTTCATATACCTGAGACAGTTTTTAATATATATAATTGCAAAACACCTTAAGAAATAAAATAGTGAAAACTGCAAATACTGAGGGAAATCTGAATGTAGTTATTTGGGGTAAATGATTGTTCCTGAAGTTGAAGTTGAGCATCCTCCAGTTTCTCTGCATTCCACAATGGGAACTTTTGACAACTTTGTAGCAAAGCACATGTTTCGAAGAACCTAATACAGTCTTTTTCTTCCATGTTGGCAAAGTCTCTTCATGCCTTTAGTTTCCATTGATGAAATCATGTGATTTTCACTTACATTCACTAGTTTTTACTTTTCCTGGAGACTAATTATGGACTCAATAATCAGTATTGAATTTGTAGTTATGATGAAAACCATTTATAAAAGTATACTTCTGGCCTAAAGAGATAGCTCAGTGGTGAAGAGCTCTGACTGCTCTTCCAGAGGTCCTGAGTTCAATTCCCAGCAACCACATGGTAGCTCATAACCATCTGTAATGGGATCTGATGCCCTCTTCTGGTGTGTCTGAAGACAGCTACAGTGTACTCATATACTAAAATAATAAATCATGAATAATTTAAAAAGTATACTTCTTTTTATTTTAGATAGCTCACACAGTTTTAAAATTAACAGTGTATAATTTTACATGAAGTTAATAGAAACTTTCTAAAAGGTGTAGGTTTTAGAATCAGCAGAACTGGTAGAAGTTTCTTCAACTAAGGAAGCTAAAAGTGAATTGGTTTTTCTTGTGTTGGTACTCCTTTATCATCTATTCCAGAGGATTAAAGATGATAAACACAATAAAGGTCTTGTACATTAGGCCAAATTTTCAAATAATTTAAAATTTTTGTTTATTATAGAAGGAAAGTGAGGGAGGAGAAAGAGGGAAGGCTATGGTAGGGATGTATTGTATGACAGAGTAAAGAAAAAGAAAAAAATTAAAAACATCCACCCAATTTTTTTTAAAAAAATTCTCATACATTTTAACCTCCTGTCTTTCCTCTATTTTATTTTATTGGAACGATCTAGGGTAAAAATTCCTAAAATTATTTTTAAATCTAAAAATATCACCCTTTTATGTACTTCTTTTTTAGTTCCAATGTTTTGAAGCCATATCTGTCCTATAGCTGGGTGACGTTAGGTCCTTGAACAATTTTTTTTAATTTCTGCAAGAATCAGTAGCACTTAAATATCATCCAGAAATGTTTATGTTTATACAAATGTATGCATAGACACACACAAACATATTAGGCATTTGAAGAATGTTAGTCATTGAAGTCAATTGAAGAAATGAAGTTATTCATTTCTTTTCCTGTGAATGATTGTTTGCTTCTACAGGTATGCAAGCTAAAATGGTAAAATAAGTCACAGTTTCAGTTTTTGAATTCCAGGATGTGCTGAAACCCTTTCCACAAGAGGAAGAAAATTATCAAGGCTGCCCTACTATATTGGTCAGCTTTGGGAGTAATGCAACTCTTAATCACCCATAATCACATGAACCCAGAGAAAAAAATTGAAAGGAAAAGGAAGGGGAAAAAGAGAGTGGAAAAGTGTTTGAAACCTAAGTGTTTATAGTTTGGATCAGCTCTGAAGATCAGAAATAATATTGCAAAGGGACAGGGCAATTTACCTTGTAGCAGGGACTTTTCTTAAGCCATTAAATTCAGTTGGCTCCTATGAGTCGATTGAAAGCCTTTGCTTCGAAGTCACACTATAGTCTTGTTATTCCTCCTTTGCTTCTCATTGTTGGAGAACTCTAATATATGCATATATCTGGTTTATCCACCCTTTTTCTATTGGATGGATAAACCAGACATATGCATATACATGATCAGAGGTCTCCTGTTATGGGAAACTGCACAAACGCCATACAACGTGTATAAGCTTGTACTAATTTTTACTCCCCTGAAAATAAGGTCTGAAGCAAATGCTAGTCATTTATTTGGAAACTAACTCTAGGAAGTAGGAGAGTAGGACAAAGAGAAATGAAGGAAAGGGGAAAGAAAGTGCATTATGAGTTAGCAAGATAGTTTCATAAATGAAGATGCTGTTCGTCCAGAAATTGTAAAATGCACATGGGTATTTCTCAGGGGGATGCATTGACAAGGCATAGCTCACAGTATTGAGCCAGTTTGTACAACTGTTAGGAGAAGGCTGTGCTTAGAAGTGCATCCTTGCTGAATTTCTGAATCGCATGCTGTGTGATCTGTTCATTGCAGAGACACCTTGGAGTGTAATGTTGTAAGACTTTCCTCAATAGCAGTGAGACCTGATGAGAAACCAAAATCTGAGGTCACACTGTACTTTCTATCAGGATGTAAAGCTGAGTCAGGTAGACTGAGGGCATTTCTAAAATATACTTGCTTCAGTCTTCAGATTAAGTCATTCAATTTAAAAGAATAATTGTGTGTTAGGTAGAAAAGGAGACTATTAGACATTGAGAATATAATTAGGATAAGAGCAGGAAGAGAAATAAAGGAAAACATAATTAATTACAGAAATGGCAGCATAAATCTGGTCAAATATTAAATTTGTAAGGTTCTCAAGAATGGTGTGCTTAGAAACTCTATTGAATTAGGTTAATGAGAAAAGATAATTGACTTTAGTAAGAAGAACTTCTTGGATGAATTAAGCCTGACAGACACATTAAAATCCATAAATACTGTCTAATTTTGCATTTATAATCTAATTCCTCTCTAAAAATATCCTCTTGACCAAATACTTTCATATTTTTGTGAAAATTAAATTATTAACATAGTTAAAGTTACCATAACTTGTTTCTGATGCCTTGTGAACTTATTCTGATTATGAATGATATCAGCTGTTCCCTGGCCTCCGTAGCTTCTCCTGTCTTTAATACCTGAATCCCCACAACTTCATCACTTATGACTTGAAAGAAGATCTGTTGTTTTTGAAATTCTCAAAGTTGGTCTCTATTCCCTAGGACACACATCATAATGTTAGAATTCCAACAAAAGGAACAAGAATGGTTACTTATATTTGGTTAAAGAAGATATATTTAGCAAGCCAAGTAATAAAATTATGGAAAATTTTCAGAGAATAATTTTCTGATTAGAGATATTAAAATATGATTCTAACCTCCCTATGTATAGGTAACCTAGACCTGAGAATTCTAATGTCTAAGTTTTTCAGTAAGCATATCAATAATCAATGTAATGATAAGAAAAATATAATACTGAGTCTGCCACTTCTCAAAGTTGTATGACGATATTTAATTCCTAATTTAGTAAGAAGCTAAAGCTCTGGAAAGATTATAAGGTGACATCTTAGTTAATATTTTGTCACTGATTACTCTATAATCCTTCATTTAAATTGATACAATAGCGATTCACAGATATAGTGTTCTTTCTTTTTCATTTATTTACTTTACATACGAATATCAACTCCCCTCTTCTTTTTTTTATTATTAAATATAAATATTATTTATTTTTTTTATTTTAGATATTTTCTTTATTTACATGTAAATTTCCCCTCCAAAAAACAAAGAAACA
>NW_022196896.1:59944971-59949051 GCF_008632895.1 Mastomys coucha | reverse complement strand
CACACATCTCACTTCACTGTAAGATTAGGTACATCCTCTCCCATTGAGGCCAGACAAGGCAGCCCATTTAGGGGAATATGATCTACAAGCAGGCAGTCAGTCAGTCAGGCAGGCAGGCAGGCAGGCAGTCAGGCAACAGATTCAGTTGTTGGGGGATCTACGTACAGGCCAAACTTTACTTCTGTTACATATGTCCAGGATAACTTATGCCCATCACATGCTTGCTCTTCGGTTGGTGGATCAGTCTCTGAGAACCAATAAGAGATAGTTGACTCTGTTGATCTTCCTGTGGAGACCCTGTTCTCTCCAGGTCCGTATATCCTTATTAAAATTATGTAGCGAAAAGATCTTCAGATTGTTTTATTGGATAAAAATTATGCAGCATATTAATGTTCCAAACTAGTAGACTCTGATTCTTTATATTAGTCAGTTTTCTCATTGCTAAATACCAATAGAAAAAAAACTTACAGGAATAGGATTTATTCTGGAACACAGTGGGTTCCATATGATTTCTTGGCTTCGTGCACTTGGAGAAGATTCTTCTAGGAAGAACTCTTTCTTGCCAGCTAGGAAGCACAGAGAGAAAGTATGTGTGCCCTTCTGCTCTCTTTCTTTTCTGCCCTCTCTCATTTGGATAGGATTCCCACCTTCAGGTACTGCCTCCTCAGTCAATCCTTTCTTGAGAGTCTGAGGCAGACACTCCCACAGCTGTCCTCTTTAATCAGCTAGATAATTATAAGTGCAGTCTAGTTGACATTCACACACCTTTGTAAAGTTAGCCTAGTTTTTTTCTGTGTTAGTGTTCAATGATTAGTCTTCATAGTTTTACATTTATCTTATATAAAAATATATTTGCTTTGCACTTTCAAATAACAAATTTTCCTGTGCTTCAATGGACCCCATTTTTATCTTTGGAAAAGCATTTCTACTTATTCTCAGTATCTGTTTGCTTCTTGCATACTACATAAGATTTTTTTTTTCTGATCAGTCACAAATATTGAAATGTTAAAAAAAAAAAGCTTCTAATTTTATTGCCTAGAATAGTTTTTCAGATTTATACACTAGTCACTTACTTTTTATCCTTAGCACAGTACATAAGACTCAAAGGTACATCCACCTCAATGCCTTCCGGCTTCCTCAAAAGATTGCATCAAAGCGTAATATTTTACACAGAAGAGTGAGTGTTCATATGCTGCTACAGTAGTGATGGTTTCAGGTCAATGTGGATATGATCTCACTCACCAGGAGGAACCTTTATGTTCCCATGTGCACAGCAATTCCAGATGAATCTTCAGTGTGAAAGATTACTTCATGTGACTGTGAAACCTCCTGCAAGTTAGTATATGAATAAATTGTTTACAATCCTCCCTTGATACATGATTTCTTGGAAACATGTCTTCCATGAACTCTGATCATAAATTGCCAACCTGAAAAATAGAAAATAATCCACTCAGATCACTAGAAAAAAAAAGAAAGATGAAACTTTTTTTTATAATAAAGAGACAGTTACAGCTAAATATTTACAAATTCTTTCTGGAAATGTATTGAATTTACCCATTTGCCTGGTGAGACAAGCAACAAACCAAGGGAAGGCACAAGAAAATGCCTTCCTGGTGTCTTATGCCAAAGAAGGACACAACAATCACTCCGTACCAGAGTTATGATTTGAATTCAGTGAGATTACTATTGATATAAGGCCCTCCTTAAACACAAATAAATGTATCTTCACTCATGTCTCCAACAGAAGTAATCTCTCTGTCACAGCCAAGTTCAATACTTTCAAAGGATTTAAATATTTACAAAAGGGACTTAATGAAAACAGCTAGTTATTCCAATTAACTTCCTGTTAAACACGAATAATGGTTTGTTTCCCACCTTCTGTGTTAAGATGGTGGAAATTACTTCATTCATTTATTTGCTCATCAGCCGATAAATGTCAGATAGATACCACTTATATAGAATGGCTCTAACCTTGAAGTTAAAACAACAAAACTTCCAGGCTGTGATAATAGCTGAATTTGTAAAGTGGCTACTATGCAAGAATAGAAACATGAGTTCAGTTCCAAGAATTAATGTAAAAAAAGGTAGGTGTGTTGTTGTATGCTTATTAACCCAGGGCTAGGAAGGCAAATACTTTTACATCCCTGGGGGTTCATTGGCTAGCCAGCCTAACTTAATCATCAAGCTTCAAGCTAGTGTAAGATCTGCCTCATAAAACTAAGTCAAGATGGTATGTGAAGGCAACACCCAAGGTTGATCTGATCTCTTACATGCATCCATACATGATTGATGATCATAAACATTATAAACATACAAACACACACATACATACACATACACACACATGCACACAGACACATACACACACACACACACACCACAAATTCACCTTTCACATTATACACTTTCCAAATAATAAAAATGATAATTCTTGAAATCAAATACATAATGTCAACTTTCCAGAATAATTTCTAGTAATTCTTTGACATAACAATCATAACCACACCATACTCTTTAACATAGCATTGTTTTTGTAAGTTTGGCTCCATACTGTGAGAGTATCATATTCATAGAGGTGCAGTGATAATGGTAATGTTACTAATAATAGTTATTGATATGAGGAACAGGTTGAAAATGCAGATATATGTTAAAGTGATAAATCCTCTGCATCTTTATGAAGTAGATGATGTCATACCCACAAACTGAAGACAGAAAACCTATGTGACACAGAGATGCTCTAATCTCTCCAAGTTAACACAGGTAGTATAGATAGATCATGGATAAAGCAAAATTACCTGGCTCTGGAGTTCATAATCAGTCCAGGAGCCTAAAGTTTGCACATAAAGGTCAATGAGGAGTGTGTGGTGACACACAACTAAACCCAGCACTTGGAAAGTGGAGTTGGGAGTCAGAAATTTGAAGGGAATTAAGGTAACCCTGGGTTGCACAGGAGTTGTAACAAGAGCCATCTCAAAGTAAACATATACCAACAAATTGTCAAATACTAAATATGTCAGTGCTTGGACTGAATGACTTGATTTAGTGTGTGTGTGTGTGTGTGTGTGTGTGTGTGTGGTTTTTCAAGATAGGGTTTCTTTGTGTAGTTTTGGGAGTCCTAGAACTAGCTCTGTAAACCGAGCTGTCTTCCAATTCAGATCCACCTTCCTCCGACTCTCAAGGGTTGGAATTAAAGATGTATTGACATAACCACCTAGCTGAATTGATATAGTTTGAGGCTTAATTTTTGTTAAACAATTTCTTAAATGAAAGCAATTAATATAAAATTTAAAACAATATATTGACTGTGCTAAATATCACAAGTTCATGTAAAAATTTGAAAGCCTTTTCTCCTGCACTCTGACATCTTCAATGTGTTATTTGCTTGCTTTCCTGTATCTTGGAAATTCTGGATGGAAACTTCTGTTTCAAATGCAGTGTGTCCATAGAAAAATTAACATTTAAAGAGCAGCAATTTTATCAATCTGTGAAATGGGTCTGATGTTGAAAATACCCTACCTAAATTCTTTGAGATTCTCAGCTTCTAAAAGGTCTTTATCAAGTTAACATTATCCTTTAAGTCATAATCTTCCCAAACTGCCATCATGTGCCTGAAATCAATGTGACACATAGTACAAGTACTATGTAATGTACATTAAGAGTGCATTCTGGTGAATTATATATAATGTAATATGAGAATGAAGATATGAAATATTTCTATCATTTTGTAAAATTACTACTTGCTCCTTACAATCACGTGTTCTGCCTCCAGCACTGGATAACCATCAATTCTTGCCTGTTAGATTATGTCTTCACTTTCATATAAATGCATGTACATTCTGTTGCTTTATTTTTGAATCATCTTGAAGTTCATTTTTTTCAACTATGAACAATTATCTTCTACTAAGTAAAATAAATTTTATAAGTATAAAATCTTGTTTAATAATTTCATTTTAATATAAATATTGGGTCATTAGATGTGAATTTTATTTTATTTTTTAATTTTTATTAGATGTTTTTTTATTTACATGTAAATTTCTCCCTTCCCAGTTTCCCCTCTAAAAAACAAAGAAACAAACAAAA
>NW_022196896.1:59907906-59943879 GCF_008632895.1 Mastomys coucha | reverse complement strand
GCAAATTCGATCATCAATGGGAGGAGAGGACCTCGGCCCTGTGAAGGTTCTGTGCCCCAGTGTGGGGGCATGCTAGATGTGAATTTTATAAGTAAAAGTGGTAATAATATTCTCACATAAATTGTTATTTGGACCTCTATTTCGTCCTTGTAGGCTTAAACAAAATAACAAGAAAAATATCTGATTTTGAATTTAAAACTAATTTTAAAGTTCTTTCTTGTATTTTCATATTTGTTGTTTTGTGTTTTCCCCTTTGTCTTAAAAAAATTCTTTGATAATTGCATGCAATGCATTATAAAAATATTCACCTGCCTCCCTCAACCCCTTCTAGAACTGCCTTTCCCTACCACCCACATAAAATCTTCTTTAAAATAAAACACGTTGAATATAGTGTGTGCTGGAGATTTTCTGTTCGATACATGGTATTATACTGGAACATGGCTGACCTTCCAGGGAACATATCCTTAAAAAAGCACTTACTTTCCCTCCCTTAGAAGCTAGCAGTTACCAATATTTCCTCAACTAGTGAAAGACTGTATCCAAGGCAGTGTTTTGCTCTAGTTTGAGCTTACACAACTCTTGTACAGATCTTCTTGTGTGGATCTTGTGCAGATCTTCTCTGCTGTTGTGAGTTCAAATGTCCAATTGCTCTCCTGGGTCTGGAAACTGATGTTTCATGGCAGTCATCACTGCCTCTGGTTGTTAGAACCTTTCTGATCCTGTCTATAAGTATAAAACATTCCCATTAGATGTAATCGAGTTTTGGGTTGCCTGTTCTTCAGCCCTGTACACTGTCAGTCTTTCTAGCTTTCCTTTTAATTAAGTATGTGGTGTTACCTCATGATGACTTTTTAATTTTTTTTCATTTAAGTATGTGGTGTTACTTCATCATGACTTTAATTTATTCTCATTCCTTTATTCACTTGAATAGTTGTCACTTACACATCTGAATACCCTTTCAAAATTCTCTACTTTAAACGTAGCTTTTATAATACAATTGAGTATTAGAAGTCATATATGTTCACCCCAGACCTTCCCTACAGATGTCCACTTGAATGGATCTTAATTCAAATGTGCTGATAATTAATTATCTCAGTTTCTGATTTGTTGAAAAGACCTTTTGAAAGGCATTTCCTCTGAATGGATAGTTCTTGGTGGAAATAAGTTTCCTTTTCTACAAGGTATTGCTCCAGTTTACTCCAGCTTGTATGTTTTCTCACAGAAAGCCCATTATGTCTCCGATCTTTGTTTAATCTTTTTACAGCATTTTATGACTCATCTTCTTTTGATTCCTACTAAGTGATTTTAAGAGTTGGATTTTTACCTCTGCCTTTTAACTATCTCTGAGATATTGGAATATCTCAGAGCTCTTGTATGTGAGGGAAAGTGTACATGTGCATTTGGGTATATACCTGTTATGTGTTGGTGGTAGTATGTGAGTTCACATATATATGGATGTGTGTGTGTCTGTGTGTGTGTGTGTGTGTGTATGTGTGTTCAGTCATGAGCTCATGAACACATATGGCAGTGTGTGTGCTCTCATTTGGTTTCAGATTGTGTAATATTAGATCAGGAGTCTGATGTGTTTCATTGTTATCGTAAGAATTTTTGGTTTTAATCATTTCCAATATTAAAATATTTCTTTTCACCCCTTTCCCAATTGGCAAATTTTATTTAAATATGTGACAGGCAACTCAACACCTCTTTCCTTTTCCACCCGTGTGTTTTTTCCACCTTTCCTTTTCTCTCTCTGTGTTACTGTGTCTCTTCCTTCTGGTCCTTGTTTTGGTTTCTATTTGAACCATATGCCTTAACCTTAGAACACCCCTATTCCTTTTGTTCTAGTCTGTGTCACTGATAAAACTGCACATGATATATATAGTCTCTTTTAACATGCTTCCCAGAGCATTGCAAACTATCATTTTCATGTAATCTTCTCTCATTTGCTGATACCTCTCTGCTCTTGGATGTTCTATACAATTTTCTAGGAGCACCTTGGGTATATCCATCCTATTTATTTCAAATTGTGTTAACAATGAATCTAGCACCCATGATATTTGAGACACGGCTTAGCTCCATACTCTTACCAATGTTTCTTTATTCACACAAAACCAAAGAGAAAATTAAAGAATGGATGTGACTCTTGTGGTCACAGAGTTGGTACTTCTTGGTCCAGTAGTAAGTGGTCAGTGTTCATTTAAAGGCACAAGACTATATCTAAATCCTATTCAGTTTCCTTCGTTGTTTCCATTTCTACCTCCTCCCTATCAGCAAAGTGCTGAGGGCATCACCCAGATAGTAAACAAATTATACTGCTCTTTCCTGATTTGTCTGTTAGACTGCTGCCTTCTAAAAGCAATGTTTTTGATGTTCTATATATAACTTGAGTTACTTATTAAATCAAAGAAAAAATTGAGGACTCTGCAAATAACATCCATGCTTTCTCCTTTTGATTTATTTTGCTTTTCCCCCCTCTGAGTCATAATAACATTCTTCCTTGGCTACAAGTAGTAGCAACAAAACAGAGTCAATGAGTGGTCTTCCAGAAATAACCACACATCTGACAGGTTTGATCAGGATTCTCTATAAGTTATTGCTCCATTAATTCAGAAGTTGGAAGGAGAAGTAGGGGCCAAATATCACATTTAACTATACACATGTATGAAAATTTTAAGAAAACATGAATAAATCTTATTAAGTGTTTCTTTTTTAAAATTTCAATTGCTGCTTCCCCTGCTGACCCTTCATAGGTCCCTCCCTCAAAACCCCTGTCCCCATCTCCTCTGAGATGGTGTTGACCCCTAGAAATCCCCTATCCTGGTACATCAAGTCTCTGCAGGGCTAGGCACATTCTTTCCCACTGAGGCTAGACAAGGTAGCCCTGTTGGGGAACCTATTCTGCAAACAGGCAACAGCTTTAGGTACAGCACCTACTTTAGTTGTTGAGAAACCTAAATGGAGACTGAGCTGCACATCTACGACATATGTGCTGGGGGACTTGGTCCAGCCTACGCATGCTCTTTAACCTGCATATTTCCCTTTCCGTTTTTGTTTGTTTGTTTGTTTAAATTTTAATCAAGGCTTTAGGGCATTTTTCTAATTTGTGATCAATAGCAGAGGGTTCAGTCCATTATGAGTGGTGTCCCAGATGAATCTGCCAATTGCTCTTTCTAAGTCTGTGAAGAATTGAGTTGGAATTTTGATGGGGATTGGATTGAATCTGTAGATTGCCTTCGGTAATATGGCCATTTTTACTTTATTAATCCTGCCAATCCATGAGCATGGGAGATCTTTCCAGCTGGTAGTCCTTTGTGCTATAAGAAAGCAGGGTGAGCAAGCTGTGTAGAACAAGCCAGAAGGCAGTACTCATGACATTTCTGTCAACTCTTGTCTTCTGCTAAGACAGCCATTTTGGATTTTTCCAAACATATAAGTCAATCTAATAAATCTCCATATATGTGTGCGTGTGTGTGTGTGTGTGTGTGTGTGTGTGTGTATGTGTGTGTGTATACACATATATATTGATGCTGTTCCTCTAGAGATGGTTAATGCAAGGGACAAGTATGTTACCCACTAAAGTATCTCTTTGCTCTTTCTTTGTTTTTGATGATGAGGAGTTCATACGTGTGCTTTCTTAATGATTCCAGTACATGCTCTCAAAAATAATAGTTCAAAACCAAAATATTGCATGTTTTTTAGAGTTTAAGGCCTACATCTGAGTATGATTAGAACATTAGTATGTCCTTGTATCCTATCAGAACTCTTCCCTTTCATGCTATGGAGATGTATGAAATGTTTGAAAAGGTTCTATGCTTTTCAGTTTTGTAAACTTGGTATAAACTAGATTCATGTGGTAACAGGGGGACCTCAACTGAAGAGTTGTTTCCATCCCTACAACCCTATATCTTTGGCATGTAACATGTATATGAGGGACTTTTTTCTTCTTTTTTTATTAGATGTTTTCTTTATTTACATTTCAAATGATATTCCCTTTCCCAGTTTCCCCTCCAAAAAAAACCCCTATTCCCTCTCCCCCTCCCCCTGCTCACCCACTCCTGCTTCCTGGCCCTGGCATTCCCCTACACTGGGGCATAGAGCTTTCACAGGACCAAGGGCCTCTCCTCCCATTCATGACCAACTAGGCCATTCTCTGCTGCATATGCAGCTGGAGCCATGAGTCCTATCATGTGTACTCTTTTAGTCCCTGGGAGCTCTAGGAGTATTGGTTAGTTCATATTGTTGTTCCTCCTATGGAGCTGCAAACCCCTTCAGTTCCTTGGGTCCTTTCTCTAGCTCCTTCATTGGGGACCCTGTACGCAGTCCAATGAATGGCTGTGAGCCTCCACTTCTGTATTAATCAAACACTGGCAGAGCCTCTCAGGAGACAGCTATATCAGGCTCCTGTCAGACAGCACATGCTGTCAACCACAATAGTGTCTGGGTTTGGTGATTATATATGGGAAGGACTCCCAGGTGGCCTCTGGATTGTCCTTCTTTCAGTCCCTGCTATATACTTTGTCTCTGCAACTCCTTCCATGTGTATTTTGTTCCCCCTTCTAAGAAGGATCAAAGTATTCACATTTGGTCTTCCTTCTTGAGTTTCTTTTGGTTTGTAGATTGTATCTTGAGTATTCTGAGCAATCAAAACAACCCTGAGATTCTTCCTCACACCAGTACGAATGGCTAAGATCAAAAACTCAGGTGACATAAGATGCTGGAGAGGTTGTGGAGAAAGAGGAACACTGCTTCATTGCTGGTGGGATTGCAAGCTGGTACAACCGCTCTGGAAATCAGTTTGACAGTTCCTCAGGAAATTGCACATAGTACTACCAGAAGACCCAGATATACCACTCCTGGGCATATACCCAGAAAATGCTCCAATATGTAATAAGGACACATGCTCCATTATGTTCATAGCAGCCTTATTTATAATAGCCAGAAGCTGGAAACAATCCAGGTATCCCTCAACAGAGGAATAGATACAGAAAATGTGGTATATTTACACAATGGAGTACTACCCAGCTATTAAAAACCAAGAATTTATGAAATTCCTAGGGAAATAGAAGTATCTGGAGAATATCATCCTGAGTGAGGTAACCCAATCACAAAAGAGCACACATGGTATGCACTCACTGATAAGTGGATATTAGTACATTGTGATTCTTAATCCTATCAATTGATTGTGAAGATTAACCACAAAAATATATATGGGACATACATAAATTTCATCTTTAGACTCAAGTAGCATGAACAAGATATTTTATAATATCTTTGTACATATATACATACATATATGTAATAACACATATGAAAATTTTGAAATACATTTAGCTCAGAATATTTTGGTTAAGGCATATCTATTTTATAATAATCCCTACTTCAAGATGAGCCATATACATCACCTGTTCTTCCTGGGACTTTTCTTGACTAATAGTTTATGTGGGAAAGTCTATGCCAGTGTGGATAATACCATCACTCTACAGGCAGGCCAGAGATGTATAAGAAAGATAGCTGATCAAGAAAGCCCTGGAGAGCAAGGCCGTAAGCAGCACTCCATGGCATCTGCTTCAGTTTCTGCCTCCAGGTTCCTACCTTGAATTTTTCTCTTGCCTTCCCTTAAGGATGGAATATGACATGGAAGTATAAGATCAACCGTTTTCTTCCCCTTTTGCCAGTTTTGGATAAAATAAAGTGGCAAGCATGATTGAACCTCAATTACTTCTTTGCTAAATGCAAAACCAAAACCTACCTCACAAGGCTATTTGGAAGACAAAATATTGAAGAACAATGTAGTTTGAAATTAGCTATATATTACTTATATATAAGGTGTATTAAAATAGGATTTTATTTACAAATTATCAAATTTAAATGAGTTTTAGCTACATCCACAATGTTTGATTATACAGCTTATAGTATTTATGATTATATAAGCAAAGAACAATAAAATATTCTTGTGTTGGACCCTTTTTGGCCCTGGCTTAGGCCTTGAGGACAAACCTGAATCTGGCTTGCATTTCTGTGGCCTTGAAGGAAAACCTAAGCCTGACTCTAGTTTTGAGACTGGTCCAGGTCACTTCCTTATCAGGGTGATTCAGCAAGACCTGTTTGGCCCTGCCTTTGTCCCACCTTTGCTGAGGTAGAGCTTTGCCATTGGTCCTGTCAGTCACTCCATTCTCTGTTACCCTTCTCTGCCTCCTATGTCATCTTATCTCACCAAAAATCCCCCTCCGTAAGTTCTGAATTTATATAAGCAAGAGGCTGATGCCATAAAATTGAGTTCCTGCCTCGACAAGACTAACTGTTCAGTTGGTCCATAGACACTCTCCAACCTCGAGAGACCCTGGTGGAACAAGGACCTCTGTCCTCTCACCTAGACCTGCCAGCAAGGAGCCAGCATTCTTGGAACCCAGAGATATATCTACCTTATTGTTCGCTTTTTCTTTTTTCCTTTATATATGTTGATGATTAGTATATGAGCACCCAAATACCCACTGTTGATAATGGACAATTCTTTCATCAGGATACAATAATCCATTTCCAGCCTTACTTCTCTCTACTCTTATTAGCATAGGGAGTCTTACTAACAGTAATTTAATATGGTGTCTCCTCTTCTGTGCCATTTCTTAGAAAATTATATGATGTTATGTGCCATTTGTGTTGAGTGATAGAAGAGGTGTTAAGGTTGCCACCAGAAAGCCAATGAGAAAGCCAGCCATATTCTTCAAAGGCATTGGTGTACCAATGACAAGGCATCAATCCAAAAATTTAAAAGCTAAAGGAAGTACCTGCTTCCTTTCTTTAATTCAAACCTTTAAAAACTTTTTACTTGCTCAACTCAATGCATGGTTCTTTTAAAAGACTCACCTTGATTTTTAATAGCTGAGTAGGATTCCATTGTATAAATGTACCACATTTTTTGTATCCATTCCTCTGTTGAGGGACATCTGGGTTGTTTCCAGTTTCTGGCTATTATAAATAAGACTGCTATGAATATAGTGGAGCATGTATCCTTATTACATGTTGGAGCATTTTCTGGGTATATGCCCAGGAGTGGTATATCTGGGTCTTCTGGTAGTACTATGTCCAATTTCCAGAGGAACCACCAAACTGATTTCCAGAGTGGTTGTACCAGCTTGCAATCCCACCAACAATGTAGGAGTGTTCCTCTTTCTCCACAACCTCTCCAGTGTCTTCTGTCACCGGAGTTTATATCCTAGCCATTCTGACTGGTGTGAAGTAGAATCTCAGGGTTGTTTTGACTTGTATTTCCCTGATGACTAAGGATGTTGAACATTTCTTTAGGTGCTTCTCAGCCATTTGGTATTCCTCAGTTGAGAATTCTTTGTTTAGCTCTGTACCCCAGTTTTTAATAGGGTTATTTGGTTCTCTGGAGTCTAACTTCTTAAGTTCTTTGTGTATATTGGATATTAGCCCTGTATCAGATATAGGATTGGTAAAGATTTTTCCCAATTTGTTGGTTGCCATTTTAAACAATGAAATTCTTAGGGAAATGGATGGATCTGGAGAATATCATCCTGAGTGATGTAACCCAATCACAGAAGAACACACATGGTAAGCACTCTCTGATAAGTAGTTATTAGTCCAGAATATCAGAATACACAAAGTACAATCCACAAAACATAAGAAACTCAGAAGAAGGAGGACCAAAGTATGGATAGTTCGTTCCTGCTTAAAAGGGGGAACAAAATGCCCATGGAAGGAGTTGCAGAGACAAACTGCGTAGGAGAGACCGAAGGAAGGACAATCCAGAGACTGCTCTGTCTGGGAATCCTTCCCATATTCAGTCATCAAATCCAGACACTATTGTGGATGCCAGCAAGTGCTGACTGACAGGAGCCTGATATAGCTCTCTCCTGAAAGGCTCTGACAGTACCCAACTAATACAGCCATCCATTAGACTGAGCACAGCGTCCCCAATCAAGGAGCTAGAGAAAGGACCCAAGGATCTGAATGGCTTGCAGCCCCTTAGGACAAACAACAGCATGAACTAACTAGTGCCCTTATAGCTCCCAGGGACTAAACTACCAACCAAAGAGTACATACGGCTACAGCAGCATATGTATAGAGAGGATGGCCTAGTTGGTCATCAAGGGCAGGAGAGACCTTTGGTCCTGTGAATGTTCTATGCCCCAGTGTAGGGGAATACCAGTCCCAGGAAGCGGGAGAGGGTGTGCTGTTGAGCAGGGGTAGGGGAAAGGGAACAGGGATTTTTTTCTTGTTTTCTGTTTTTATTTTATTTTATTTTTTGGAGGAGAAACTGGGAAAGGAGATATTATATGACATGTAAATAAAGAAAATATCTAATAAAAAAGAAAAAAAGAAAAAATTCACCTTGGATGAAATAAACTTTTAATTTTACTACATTTAAGTAGTTCTATGTATTTCTGATTAGATAGTTACAAGCACTTAAATATTCCAACAGAAAGCAATCATTTAAAAGCCTTCACAGGAAGCAACTGTACAGTTTCTATATTTTCTGCATTATTCAGCTCATTCCTTATCTTTCTTTGGAGACTTTTATATGGTATAATACCTTCAGAAAATGATATTAATATACCTAATGCCAGGGCTGCTACCAATCTTAATTCACACCTTCTATGCTAGTCTGAATATTTTATTTATGCTTAAATGTCAATTATGCTACTGAAAATGTCACTAAAGGGTTATTAACCACCCATCACTTTGCCTATAATTCAAAATCATACACGACTATATTAAGTGTTCAATCAGATGGGTGTGCACATATTTTGTGTTTGTGGATGACTACAAATCAAAACCCCCACAGGTATCTGTTCCCTTATATATCTCAGAAAGAAAATTTCTCTTGTAAAAGTGTATGCAGGATGGAAAGATTGCTCAGTAGGTAAAGGCATTTGCTGGGCAAGAATGGCAATAAACTTCTTGCATTTGATTCCTGGAATGTACAATGGAGGGAAATAATGGACTCCATAAAGCTGTTATCTGACTTCACCATGGCATGATATTTACACGCACTTAAATGCACACTACTTCAAAGTAGTTTATGCATATTAGAATTGTGGTTCATGAGAAAAAGGGCCTATAGAGCTAGCAACTCAATTACCAAGTGCAAGATAGCATAGATACACACCTGGACCAGATTAGACAAAAATCATAGAACCTATCATCATTCAGACATTTACAATTCTTGATGGCGGAGTGTGAGGTACTCAGCTTGTCCTGTCCCACCTGGTCTAGAGACAAGTGGATACATAAAAGTCCCTGAACCACTTTCCTTGCTTTCCCAACATGAGTGTAAGAGTCTCAGGATGATCATGATATGTACAGCCAGAGGACTATCTCTTATGAGCTGGAGATCTCAGACCAACATATCCAGGAACATAGGCAAGCAATATTTTATATCAATTGTAAAACTGAAAAATTTTAAATGAATAAGACTAGCTTTTAATCACTATACCTAGACTCTTAATAATTAAAACTAATAAAATTTTATGAATTTTTCCAAGATATTACTATGACATATACCAATTCCAAAAGAAGTTATAGAATGTTCTTTGGTAATACTGATTATATATTTATCTGACATTATTAAGTTAAAGTATTAATAATTAAAGGTTTCAAGGGATTTTATTTTTAAAAAATTACAAAATTGTCACTATACATTGTTTATGAACCTAAAATTTCTTCTGAAGTTTATGAAGTTTTTAAAGAGCCACTTTCATGTAAAATAAATGTAAATACAATGTAATGTGAAAAAGAATGATGTAGCTTGCAAAATAACATTATTTTGGAATAGTTGTTTGGTCTGTTGAGTAAGCTAAGGGTCTTTCTTGGTTTTACAGATAGGATGCCATTAACTGTATTCTAGTTATTTCTCTCAATTCAAATCGAGCTTCTTGTAGTGAGTCAACTGTACTCAGTTCCATATGCCCATCACCTTGCCCTTGTGTGGTACTGGTGTTAGTCCATGTGCATAGAGAGGCATCAATGGAGACATTGGCATTCAGCTTCTATATCTCTGCAGACCTCCAAGACCCAGTGTCACAAGAATGGAAAGGATCCTCAACTTCTTTGTATTTTTCAATCTCTGCTCCAAGGTCATGTGTGAGTGATTCATATGTAGGACAGATTTGCTAAGATACACATTTGAATTTTCCTAATTTCATGCTATAACTGTTGCTTGTTTTCTCTATGGTTCAACTCCTTATGAAGTTTGTCACCTAAAAGTTATCTATTTGGGAAGTCCTCAGTTTAGCTGTCTCAGTTCATGACTCACCTTAATTAATAATAGTTGTCACATCTGATACATAAGGCATAGTTTACTCTGAAATATTTTTTTTCAGAATTTTCTTGTGTTTGTGGTTCTTTTTTAATATTTCTGTTACTATAGGGAAAATCTTTCATATTGGAGTACAACCTAACCAGAAGAAGCCTACAGCATTATAGTCATTTCCACAGTCAACAATTTTATTTTTGATCACAAGATCTTACAGCGTTTGTAACCTTCAGTGAAAAAGGTGCTCCATTTGTTACCTAAGTTAAGCCAATTAATTAGATTTTCTGTCATTTTATAAAAAGGAAGTAAGACAAAATATTCCCCAAAGTTCCTACAAATAAACTACATTGAAAACAGTAGCAACATAGTCTTACTATAAATTAATAATGTTAAGGAAAGATCAAAACTCATTTACCATGACTAGATGCAAATTTTACGTCATCATTTGAAAGACATTATTTTCACTTTTAGACCTCTTGGTGTGATCAATCACATTAGATTTTCTAAGCAAATAATATTAGTAGATTTTCTAAGACAATGTCATTATCTGATGCCTGAAGTCAACACATGTTCCTTACAACAAATGGTGTTTTATCTACTGTAATTTTGAAACTGATTTGATAGCATTGTAAGGAAGTATATGCATCCTATAGCTATTTTATAGAAAAATACGTCTTTGTAGCCTGAGTCATATTTGAAAACATCTGCCATGTGTGCTCAAGGCAGATGTTTGGTGAAAGCAAAATGAGGCTAATGACTCAGTGTGGTAAGCTTCTCATAGAGCAATTGAGACTTTAAGTGCTGTTACTACCCTAGGCCTAAGTTCCTCACTGGTTTATTATTCTTTCTTTTTAAATATTTTACAAATTTCAAAGGACAAAGTTCTTATTTATAAAAAGTTCTCTTGAAAATATTTGTTCCTAACCTATTTTTTATTTATAATTCCTTCATAATTTTTTAAAATATCCTTTAATCATGGTACTTGGGAGGCAGAGGCAGGCAGAGCTCTGTGAGTTCAAAGCTATCATGGTCTACAGAGTGAGTTCCAGGACAGCAAGGACCATACAGAAAAACCCTGTCTCTACAAACAAACCAAAGAAATATTCCCTTAAAATATTCACCATCCCTGTTCTTGCTTTTAAGAAGAAGATTTCTGGGTTAAAAAAAAAAAAAAAAAAAACCTTTGAGATGGGTGGGTGACTCCATCCCTCTGCCAGGGGCCATGCCTATCCACTGGAGCTGGTCTCCACAGGTTCTGTTTCCCCCTTCTGCGAGTGTTATGGCTAACCCAGAAATGTTCCTCTCCAAAGGAAGAACAAGAACAAAAATGGAACAGAGACTGAAGGAAGGGCCAACTGGGGAACAGCCTCACCTGCGAGATACATCTTGTCTGTAGACACCAATCCCAGCATTGTTGCTGGGTTCAAGAGGCGCTTAAGGACAGGAATCAAGTTAGGCAGTTCCTGGAGAGGTCAGGCCAGCAACTGACCAATGAAGAGGAGGATGCTTGGAGCCAACTCTTGGCCTTGCCAGAGAGCAACAGGAGAGGAATCCCTTGGTCCCAGGGAGGTTTGATATCCCAGAGTAAGGGGATGCTGGAGCAGTGGGGCAGGAGAATGTGGGTAAGTGGGGGCATACTCCCATACAGGCAAAAGGGAGGGGGGCGGCAGATATGGGATGGGGAGGGGGTGGTTGGTGGAGGGGTAACCAGGGTGTGGGATATCATTAGAGATGTAAATGAATGGAATGACTAATATTAATAAATGAAAAAGATACATCATTTTAAATTATGTTTGTAAAGGTGTAAATACTTTTTCTCATGTATGCATGCTTGTGTATGCAGAGATGAGAGTCAGAGACTTCCAAGCTGGAGTTACAAATGGGAGAAATGTGGCTTGTTATATGAGTGCTGGGACCCAAACTCTAATCCTCTTGATAATGTAGATGGTGCCCAGAGCCACTGAGCTTTATCTCCAACTCTAATGAATTTTGTGACAATTTATCCGGGGTCTTACAAATTTAGGTCAATTCACTTTTTCTTTGATTACTTTATTTACATTTCAAATGTTGTCCCCCTTCCTGGTCTCCCCTCTGCAAACACCCTCCCATCCTCCCTCCACTTTGCCTCTAAGAGGGTACTCCTTCACCCACCCACCCACCCTCACCTCACTCCTCTAACATCCCCCTACCATGGGGCTTCATGCTTCCACAGGACCAAGGGCATCTCCTCCCATTGATACCAGATAAGTAATCCTCTGCTTTATATGCAGCTGGAGCCATGGACCCACCCATCTATACTTTTTGGTTGATGGTTTAGTCCCTGGGAACTATGGGGGATCAGAACTATGGGGGATCAGGATAGTTGATATTGTTTTTCTTTCTATGGGGTTGCAATTCCCTTCAGTCCTTTCCCATACTCTTCCATTGGGTTTCCCAGGCTCAGTCCGATGGTTGGCTGTGGCTATCTGTATCTGTATTGGTCAGGTGCTGGCTTAGTGAAGCTTTTCATCTTCTTCTTTTTTTTTTTTTTTCGAGACTGGCTTTCTCTGTATAGCCCTGGCTGTCCTGGAACTCACTCTGTAGACCAGGGCTGGCCTCGAACTCAGAAATCCGCCTGCCTCGGCCTCCCAAGTGCTGGGATTAAAGGCGTGGGCCACCACTGACCGGCTGCTTTTCATCCTCAGAATATATTTACTTCAGTTTTATGATATAGAGACAATCAGGGAGAAGTACCAATTTTAAGGTCATAAAACCTGAAATTATAGTGGTATTAACTCTTTTAGTTATATGATGACAGCTGAAGTTATTGAGAAATAAAATATTGATAAATTTTAAAATATTTTAATTGTTACATTGTTACAGGTAGTAGTTTTTTAATTACTATTCTTGAAGGTTGGAAAATAACTCAGTACTTGTTCTTGAAGAGAATGTGGGTTTGGTTTGCAGCACCCATATGGTGGATTAAACTTGTTAGAATAGGTTCTCCATTTATGTGGAGTCTGGAGATCAAATTCTGAAGTTTAGGCTTGAGTGATGAACTATCCACCCTGCTGGCCTAAACCTGCTTTTCTTAAGGTTCTGTTTATTATTGAAAATGTTTTGTGTCATTGACTTACTGAAGAGAATTTTCTATGTTTTTGAGCTTTGGTTTTTTTATAGTTGGGTAATTTCTTTAAATTCACTTTAATTTTTACCTATATTTGCCACATATCAACAAAGTGCTTAGAATCTCATTGTGCTACAATATAGATATTTCTTATTGTATGTAATTCTGTTATTTTTAACTTCCATATTCCATAATTTAATAACATACTAATAATTCATTAATTCCCATATTTTTATAATCTTGGAAAATTTACATTTAAAGACAAATCTTATTCGATGATCACCTTTAATGGCAGTATGTTCAGAGACCTTTAAATATTTCTGGTATTTAAATTATGCATTTTTGTTGTTTATATTTACCAGATATGTTTTCTAACATGAAAGCTTTAGTGTATTATTCTGACCCTTCTTCTTCACAGCATATGTATATGAACCAGCTATAATATCTTTGCCAGCTGTAAATCTTCTCAGTGCCAAATATGATTGTTCCATGTCACATGTTCTATTTGAAACTGCTTCTATTTTTACTCTTGAGAATTTTGGAGTCAATTGAGTAGATTGTACACTTTGTTTCTGTTTCTCTATCCATTTAGAACCAATATTCTGAACTATACTTTTATTGATTATGTCCTATAAATAATATATAACTCAGCAAATGCCAGAGTATAAATTCTTTATAAATACAATTTTAGTTCTGAATAGTCCTAGGACATATGTCATCATTTATATAACACCTCTCTTGCTTTTAATTTTGTTTTAATGCTGCAGCTATTATAAACAGGGTTTTTTAAAGCCAATACAGGTATGACTTCTCAACAAACACTATATTTTGTTCATTTTATTATAAAAATTCATAAGTCATTCATGGGGTTATATTGCAAGATGCTGAGTGGATGTCAGATACAGTCTATGTCTTTTCTATATACATGATGAGGTTAAACTTTAATTTATGAATTTGTCACAGCTATCAATGAAGAAGTAACAATAAAAGAGTATAATTACAAAAACACATTGATACACAAATTGTGTGAATATGGATCATTCAAAATATATTATACTGTGTTCATCCTACTTGTGGTGATGTGAAGTGGCACAAATCCTACAAAATGGGATGAAGCAGCGGAATAAGATAGACACTACGGTGTACCATCAGCTTACAACTGGGGACAAGTACTAAGATGGCCTTAGTTAATCTAATAAATGAGAAATGCTACTGTATTACTAATAGGTGGACATTATACTAGCATGGATATACTGATGATGAACATAACTTAATCCTTACCAATGCAGAGAGGGATAATATGAGGTTTCAACACACCTATCTGAATGATACACAACTCAAATTTATGATTATTTATTTCTAGAAGTTTGAACTTCATATTTTCAGATCATGAATGATCATGTTAAATGAATCAGTGTAAGGCAGATTTATGATGGAAAAAGAGAATCTCTGTACTTGTACTAGAATAGTTACAAAAATTTTATTCATGGATAATATAAAATTGTTTTTGTTGAGAATTGTCTAGTACATACTCTAATTTTTTAAAGAGAATATATTAATCTCATTTTCAAATATTGCTATTTGTCAATTACTGAAGAACAATCATTTTAGTTATAGTTTCTAAATGTCATCTTATGATCTAAAAATGCCCTCCTAATTAATAATGCGATCTATTCTTCATTTATACCCCTTTATAGACAATACTACTTGAGCTACAATTACAGATTTTCTCATTTTGAGAAATGTCAAGATATTCTAAGGAACATAGGGTAGCTTCTCAAATATAAACTCCTCAGAGTTTTTAAGGTATGGATCACTCTAAAGGAATATTATAATCTTTTTATTTTTAGATTACTGTAACCCCTTGTAGGAGAAATTGAGTAGATAGATTATCAGATATATTGATTGAAGAGATAATTCCATTTAATCCTGTAATTTGAACAATCAATAATATTTTATGATAGTAATATTTTAAATTTCACATACAAACACCCATAAATTAATTAAAGTTTTCCAGATAATAAAATTTGAATAGTTTCTTACATTTTATTGGAAACTCTAATTCCAACCATTTCTAAACACTGTGATAATATGAACTAAAAAGAGATTGATTACTATGATTTGCGATTTGTTTTAAAATTCTCAATGACATACAATATATTAAACTAATTATATTCTTCATAGCCTTATAATTTATAGATGATATAACAAATGCCAACATTGTTATTCCTTGAAAAATTCATATCAACTGTATAATATGGCTAATACTAACATTTATTTATGCTTTTATTATGGTTTCTCAATCTGTAGATCAATAAGAAAAGTTGTCCATGTGGTTACTTCAAGATATTAATTAATGTTTATATATCTCACAAATTTTTCTATTGTTTCTAAAATTGTCCACCAATTGAAGGCTTCTGTGATTTAATTAATAGTGTAATATGTCAGTTACTCTGTAGCAATGATCATGTCTGTGCCTATGAGACACATGAAAATTTGTCTGTATGGTTTAAAATAATGCATAAGGTAGCTTTAGTAAGCTTAATAAAACACTGGTATATCGAAAGTCATATAGTGAAACATTAGTGTATTCTGAACTTGTTCTATTAGGATCAACAAACAGAAAAAATAACTGTTATATGTCCTCTGGTAGGGCAAATTCATTATCATGTAACAATAGATGTAGGCAAGAAATACATTCCAACCTGAATCATTAATCATAAATTGAAACATTTATTTTGTTCTGCATCTTCACCTAATCAAAACTTAAAAACATATCATTGATAGAAGTATTCTATTGTAGTATGTGATGATGAAGAAAGATAAAATGGAAAACAACAAAAATATAGTGATGAATTTTTCTTAGTGAAACTATTACTGAATAAGTCTATTTCTCATTTCTGTAGCTAATCCAGCTATAACAACTCTTTCTTTGTACTATGACATTATATATGGCATGCTCTTAGAAATTTGGGAGAAGCAGAAACAGCCCTAAGAGCATAAGATGAGCTGTAAATCCATCCATGCACCTTGCAAAAGTTATAGACCTGAGCACTGCTGGAAAATTGTCTTAAATAATCTGTGAGAATCATGGGTTTGCATTGTTTTCTCTCTCTGCACCCACACAATTTCCTCCTCCTTTCTTTTATGCACTATTCAAATATGAACTTAATTCAAATACAATACCACAAAACATCCTGTCTTCTCACTATTCAAAGATAAATACATAACATTAGCTTCTTTCAATGAACCTATAAGCTATTACAGAGAATGTAATACAAAAATAAATTATCGACACAATACATAAACAGTGCTTCAAATTAGAGAAACACACTGAGAACATAAGATGAGTGTACTAAAGAAGGGAATATATATTTTAAAAACCTATAATGATACTCAAGAGTTTAAACTCATGTTCTACATTCTTAGTAGAAAACAGATCCCCATATAGCACATGGGAAAGGCAAAATGAATAAATTTTTCTGAGCCCAGGGAGGTATCAAGATAGATTCATCAGGAATGAATTTGCATGTTAGTTTCTTTCTGATGTTGTGATAAACCACCAAGACTATAAACTACTTAGAGAAGGAGTCTATTTTATCTTGTGGTTCCAAACGGGCCAAGCAAAGCAAAGCATGGCCACTAGTGGCGTTTATGGCACTAGAAACAGGATGCTTAGAGAACATATCCTGGAGAGAATAAACTGTATGTGATACAAGGTTTTAAACTCTCCCAAGGACAGTGAACTTCCTTCAGTAAGGCCACACCATCTAACTTTCCTAAACAGCAATGACAACTGTGGACCAAGTGTTCAGTTAGTAGAGCCTATGGAATGCATTCTCATTGAACTACCACATTAGATGGTAGGGGAGTCTATGAATGGCTCCAAGCATATCGAATGGCAAAACCAAACCTAGATGTAAAGTAGATCAGGAAGTGAACTAAGCAAGGCAAGACGTTAGATGCGAATTTCTCAGGTGGTCAGCCCCAAAATGAAAATGATGAAACTTGTCCTGGTCAAATTCATCTATTATTATAATATTATGCAATGCTTTTCAATTATTGGTTTGAAAGTTTAAATAAAAGCCAAGTAGAAACTATTTTCAATAAAATAATTCTCCAGGAAGGCATTCATATCTTTCATTTTTTGAGACAGAGCTTCACGATGGAGCCTTGACTACTCTAGAACCTATGATTCTCCTACTTCCATGCCCTGAGCACCAGAATCGGAGGCACAGGAACTACCTGACCTAATTTTTATTTAGCAATCTCTTCATCTTCACAGTAAAATATGCTCTGAAGGAAGAGACATAAAATGTGGGCAATAAGATGTTAGAAACACCATGGGAATCTATTATGTTGTTTTGTGGTGAATGGTTGGAGTTGTCTTATTGGATAAAAATGTCTTGGATATTATTTGGTGAGCCAAGAAATAATAGTTCTAACATTAGTGCTAATTTTAAGGCTGACTAAGAAAATTTCATGTGGAGTTTTGTTGTTGTTTTTTGTTTCTTTGTTTTTAATGTAAAGAACTGGAAGTTTTCAAAGTGTTTACTAATACTTTTTGTATTAGAATAGCATAGCAGCTTTAATGAAAGCTGATAGCAAATTGAATTCCACTGATTTCTTTCTTTTACGAAATATTCAGTTACCATATTTAATAAGTAAATGTCAGAATACAAAATCATAGGTAAGACTTGATCATATCATTCCATCTTATTTGAACAAGTAAAAATTCAAATAGTACTTAATACAGAAAGATATTTGTTCAATTAAAATACAGATTCCCTCTAAATTAGGCGGTAGAATACATAGATTACTCCAATAAATAAATAAAACTTAAGCAGTCATTTATTTCTCATCTATTTCTTCAATGCATTAAAATATTTACAATTTTAAAAGTTCACTTCTAGTATTTATGCAAAAGAAAAAGTAGATTTGAATGGTGAATATTTTGAAAGATTAATAGTTCAACCCTTGGAAATGGAATCAGGGCAATTACATGTATGTTTCTTAAAGCTAACTTTTATTAAGAATATTCATTGCTTTTGTTGTAAAAATATAAACTAAAGAGAATAATTAGAACTACAGTGCTTTATGTACATTATTTCTATTTTCTCATTTAACAAGTAACTGTGGATGTAGAGACAGAAAGAGAATATATTTTCCCTGTCTAAATAGAAGATGTTCAGCTATTGAAATACCTGTGTATCTGTCAGAAAGGTCTCACGACAAAATGAAGTGAAGTTCACAAAAGAAATTAATGAAAAGCGCTGCTAGATACAAGAAGTGATTGTTAACAATAGTCTCTGTGTGATGCCATATATCCTCAATTTTTTATATAAAATTTATTTATAATTCATGTTATTATTTCACCTTAGTGAAATAACCTATCATTAAATCAGAAAAATTTAAAGGGAAGTAGTCTTGACAGTTGACACACTGATTCATCTTTTAAAAATACCACATGCATGTCCCTAAAATGAAGCAAATCTTGAAGAAACTGATTACTAAGTATTTTTGGTATTAATATTCCTTGTATCTATGTCTTCTTTTGCTCAAATACAACGAGAAATAACTCATCAGTTAGAAGAGGACAGCGATAAATTTCTATCTATACTACCTAAATTTCTATCTACATCTACCTCTGTGATGCAGTAGCTTCTCCCTGGGGATGAAGCCTTCCCCTCCCCTTGATGGTCACAGCAATTGCTGAAAGTGTCTCTACTTCTTCTTTCCCTGGCTCATCTCTAATCTAATTCTCTCATCTTTTTACTGCCTCTGCTATTAGTCCTTTCAAAATGAAAGGACATTTAATTTTATAGAAATTGTATCAGTCTGTTATGATTTGAATAATAAGTGTACCTCATGGGCTCTTGTGTTCAAATGCATCCTCTCTACCCGATGACCTATTTGGGGATGCTGTGGCACCTTTAATAGATCCTTAGGTGCTAGCTGCTGAAAGTTGAAAACAAGGGACAGGTTTTCAGAGCTTATGGCTGGTACTTTTTGCCCTGTAGCTTCAGTGCACGTATCTGTCAAGATGTGAAATAATTTTAAGGCAAGCTTTGTGTGCCACAAACAATCCATGCTTTCCCTGCCTTGAGGGATCATACCTTCTGATACCAGGAGCCAAACTAAAGCCTTCATCCATTCTAGAATCACATCTGTCAGGTCTTTGCTAAGGTAATAAATAAGTGCTATTTTCAAGGCTTACAGATAGAAAGCTGACTTTGTCGCACTTAGAATATTTTTCCAAGTTGTATAATTGAATAGTAATTCAAGTTCATCCTTCTTACAGTACTGAGAATTACTTTTGGAGGCACATGACAAAAAAAACTGTGGCAAATATTTTAGTTCTACCTTACAAATTATCTTTCTGAAATCTCCACAGACTACAGAATAACAAAGATTTTTATTAACCTTATTTCTTTGTTAACTTTTATGATCATATACAGAATATATCGTACCAGTCTTCTTTATCATACACTGAAAATGTGTATAATGACATCCTTGTTGCTGTCTTTATGGTTAAATCTTTCATTTTTTATTGGATATTTTATATATTTACATTTCAAATGTTATTACCTTTCCCCTCTAGAACACCACTTTCCCTTCCCTCTCCCCATGCTTTTATGAGGTTGCTCCCCTGCCCACCTACCCACTCCCACCTCATCACCCTGGTATTCTCCTACACTGGGAATCAAATCTTCACAGGACCAAGGGATTCTATTTCTATTGCTGTCAGACAATGCCATCTCTGCTACATATGTGGCTGGAGCCATGGGTTCCCCCATGTGTACTCTTTGGTTGGTGGTTTAGTCCCTGGGAACTCTGGAGAGTCTGGTTGGTTGATACTGTTTTTCTTATGTGGTTGCAAACACCTTTAGCCCTAACTCCTCCATTGGGGTCCTCGGCAGTCAGTCTTATGTTAAGAATTTGGAGATGAGTGGGTGACCTCACCCCCCAACCGAAGGCCTTGTCTGGATATGGTCTCTACAGGTTCTCCCTCCACTTTGTTGGGCATTTCAGCTAATCTCATCCCAGTTGGGTCCTGGAAGCCTCTTGCTTTCCTGGCATCTGGGACTTGCTGGTGGCTACCCCCTGTTCCTCATCCTCCATTGCTACACACCTCTGTTCAAATTCCTGACCCTCTGTATATCATCCTCCTCTCATACCTCATGTCTCCTCTCATATATGACCCTAGCCTCCTTTTTCTCCTTCCCCCTTCCTCTCTTCTTCCCAAATCCATCCCACCCTCTACCCCCGTGAGTATTTTGTTTCCTCTTCTAAGAAGGAACAAAGAATTTTTCTTTTTAAAATATATTTTTAAATACTTTTAAGAATTTTAAACATTATGACCTTTCTTTCCTCCTCAGTCTCTTCTCAGATACTCTTTCTTCCTTTCTCTCTACTCAACTCCACGTTCTCTATGGAACACACACACATACTCACCATACTCACATGCACACATGTAGCACATAAGTAGATTTTTCTTCCCTAGTAACATATTTAGCACCTTTCAGTCCTATGTACACTACTCAGTACAGGTGAAGCTTCTAGCTGATTACCAGCTCTATATCTGCATTTTGCAATGACATGAATATGTGTTGTCTTGGCAGCAGAATCTTACTCTCAGGTTGTAGAGGGTAAACAATAGCCTTGGAAACAGCTTTAGTACTTGGTGGGGTAGTACTATAGGTTACTGTTGATGGATAAAATTATCTGGGATGAACAAATAAAATTATACCCACATGTTGATCCATGTCATTGCTGTAAAATAAACTATACTCCTTTTCTCATATAATAAATAGAAATAAGAAGAGTGTGTAGATTATGATTTATATTCTACATTTAGAATTGTGTATTTTAGTTGATAGATTCTACCTATAATTCATCACATAATCTATCCATGTGGTTCAGTCTTAAACAGAAGGTCAGAGAAGGAACAATAATTACAATGGTATAGTCTAAAGCTGAAGACCACAGAGGAGCCTTGAAAGGTAATTGATACAGGTCTCAATATCAACATGCACCAAACCAACAAATCAACCAACAATAACCCAAGCTAAAAACAGGAGTTATGATGTCTAAGAGCAGGAAAGTAAGCATATATGACTGCAGAAGAGAGAGACTTCTCATTTCTTCTCTTCGTTTATTCCGTTTGGAACCACAGACAACTGAATTATTGCAATCTATATTGAGGTGTATTACACACACTCTCACTGTCTTTATGTTATCTTTTAAAAGACTATCACAAATTGCCTATTGACAGAGCCTCACCAGCCATTTGGGCAGTCAGCTGGACGGCTAACCCTAACAATCTCATGGTAATGGACATACAAATGAACAAATGAACATACTTAACTCATATTTCCATTTTGTTCCATTATTATGAAGTCAGACATAAAACTGCCCTTCAACCCAGCAATTGCTGAGCATATGTAACTTTATCCTATTTGAGACTTCATAACTAGTCTGTAACTCAGCAATATGGGTGACTAAGAGCTCGACTGTATGCCTGTGCTCTGGCCTTCAGAAAACGAACAATGATTAACAGCACAACTATCTCCGGGACTATAGTCACAGACCTGGAATATAGTAAACTGTATCAAGCTAATGGAGCACAAAACTTGCGCATAGCATTATAAAAAAGGATAGTAAAAATTTGATCAGTGACACCCCAAAGCCATTGTAAACATATGTGAGAGTTAAGATGAACTACAAGATTCATGAGGGAAAGATATACTCCAGCATTTTGGGATGGCAAAGATCATCCATCTTCATCTTTGCTGCATATCTGCAAACATTTTATCCCTAAGAAACACAAAGTCTTTCATCAATGAAAACCTGTGTTGCCTTCACCTCATGCAACTTGCTTTGCTGACTCAGGGTCAGTACCACAATACTTTACAGCATGAGCCCCAACCCTAAAACTCACCCTATTTCAAACCTACATGTGTATATGTGCACACATAATGAAAACTAAGAAAACACATAATTAAAAAAAACTTTAAAGCAAAGAATACCCAAATAGTCATAAAGAATCATAAGATTCTTGATATTCATCATGAGACAGTAATAAAAGTATATATTAAAAAAACAGAAGTTTGGTGAAGAGATTATAATACTAAACAAAATAGTTGATCTTGTACAGGTCTTGTACATGTGTTCATGTTCTCAATGGCCTGTCAGTTTTAACAAATGATGTTTCACTTCAAATACCCACTAGCTGTACTTCTTGCATTCTTTCTGTTTCCCTCTCTTCTATATTCTCTGATCTTCGGGAGAATGGGGTGTGATATAGATGCCACACTTAGTTAAACACTCCACAGTCTCTTATGTTGACCTTAGTATTGATTATTTGTGTTTCCTTCTAGTAATTATTAATATATTGAAAAATAAACTTCTCTCATGAGGAGTTAAATGTATTAATCTATGAATATAAAGATAAGATCTAGGGGGTAGTTTAATACTCTATCCACAATAATAAAAATATTACATTCATTTCTATGATCTAGTTGGCTCAATTAACTCTACCAGGCATGAGTGTAATCTTGTTATTATCCTAGGAAACTTTCTCCTGTTACTATATAAAGCTAAATTCTATTACATGTAAACTCTTCCTGGAGACACAGTCTTTATTTGTAGTTATCTATCTATAATATTTCAATATAATATCTTATATACCTTTTATGTTTAGACTATTTCATTATTGACTCAAAAACCTTTCAAAATGTGGTAGCTGGATCTATATGCCTGAAATTTAAGTGGTACTCTTTTTTTCTTTGTAAAATTGGCATACATTCACATTTGATTAATAAGACAGTCTTGCAAGTAATGATTTTTTAAGCAGGAGCAAAGCAAAAGGTGTTGAAATTGGTAATGATTAAATATTTCTGAAGTTTGCAGCAAAAGTTCAGGGCTAAGAATAGTGCTATTCTCACACAGCCGAAATGCTCTGTAGGAGAGAGTGACAGATGCCAATTTTTGTCTACTTAAGAGACAAGGAGAGGAATAAAAAAAAAAACAGAAAGTACAGCCAATCAGCAATATATATCTACATTCATTTGAGTAATCTAATGCCTGAGACACATTTTTTTTGCAAAACACTTGTGTAGTTGAACTATATCTGATGATGTAGGATAGACATCTGTATGATATTCTTGGGTAGAAAAACAGAATGGCAATGTTGAAATTCAGGTGTTGCGATTGAGGGATGGCATTACAGAGAAATAAATAGCCAGAAATCAAAAGAACCATTTAGAACATAAACGGTTGAAATCATCACACAATAATTTAATAAAAAGAACATGTTTCAAGTTGTAATTTTAAAACTGTAAGAAAAAAAGAATATATATTTTACCTCTATGAAAATTTCCTGAGTACAGCCATGACTTTCATAAAAAGTATATTCCAACAACAGTAGCTGTTCTATACTCTGATAAGACCCTTCATTCACTATCATTTCTGTGTTTATCAATAGGTACTTTCAACAATTTATACATTTTCTAATATTAATTGTAATAATACAAACTATTCATATTTTCTGTCTTGCAAATAAGGTCTCATTGAAGTTATACATGTGTAAATTAAAAAGTAATCAATACTTGAAAAATATGAGTGTATTATTTTTTATGACCTCAAACTTTAATTTAACCCTCCCCCCAATGAATACTATTAGTGATTCATAGGTTATATCTATGTAGTAGGTTCTTGTATCCATATTCTTAGTTTTGTCCATAGTCATGCTACTCCATTGATTTCACCCTGAAAGTAAATTTTATTGAGTTTGAATAACTTCATTATGTTTAATTCTAGAATTTCTATTCAGTTATGTTTTATTTCAAATAGTCCTTATATATCTTATATTTACACTAGAATTATTTATTCTAGAACTGAGAATATTAGAAAACTCACCACAAACTTACACTTATCATACATATATTTGTAAGTATATCTCAAGAATTTATATTACTCCTACTAAGACACTAGTATTGCAGCTTATGGCTATTTTATAATGTTTTGTTAGTTTTGTTAAAAAAATCTAAATCTATTTACTTTCACCTATAATTTTTTAAAATCTCATAAATGTATTATTATCCATACATATAGTGGATTTAAATATGTATTACATTAACTAGGATATATCTTCATCCAAATTTTACTAATAAACATTACAATATACCATAGAGAGCCCATAGGTTTACTTGATCATTCTAGATAATTCTCCAGTGAGAAACTATGAAGGCAAAAATATATTTTAAGTGCAGTTGTTACCAGTGTGTATAAAAGGTTTCACCCAGACCTTTCTTTTCAGAATGACTGAGGTCTTAACCTGTTCCTTTACAGCAGTGGTCTTCGACATTACTAATGCAGCAACCCTTTAATACAGTTCCCCATGTGTGGTGACCCCGAACCATAATATTTGTTGCTATTTCATTATTGTACTTTGTGAATTAGTAACTATGGACTATAATGTAAATATGCTTTTGGAAATAGAGTTTTACCAAAGGGGTTGGAACCCGAAGGTGAGAACCACTGTCCTACAGAGAAACCCTTTGGAGATCCGCTAACTTCCTTTCACATTCAGCTGTACATATTAAAGTCACTGAGTTTTCAGGCTACTGGTGTATCTCCATCAGAGTATATCATTCATTTTATCTAAGAATCTCTGTACTCATGTCTGTTACTCCTTTATTTCTTATTGTCCATTTGAGTCAATTCCAAAATTGGTTAGGTCACAGCAGACCACCTTCACTATAAGAATGTTAAGAAATGAGGATAGAAGTAACTCACCATAGTAAAAAGTATAGATGGCAAAACTATTGCTTAGAGAACACTAAATGTGGGAAAACGGTAGCATTTTTTCCAAACATTTTTCCACTCTTTTCTTTATACCATTCTATGTCTTAGCTACAGTAACAGAGCAAGAAAAAGTAATGAGACATTACTATGAGAACCAACATTTAGATATCTATCTTCATGCCTCACATGGACACTTTTAGCAAAGTAGCAGGTTTCAAAATTTACCTACAAAATTAGCTGAGAAGGAAATAAAAAAAGTTATAAATTTCAACATGTTAAAAAACAAACACACACACAAACAAAGCCCAAAACTAGAAAGAAACCTAAGAGAGGAAAGTTCTTCATTGAGGACTTTAAAATCTTAAAGCAAGAAGTTGAAGAAAACAACCAAACATGGAAATGGGTTTAGTGCCCAATGATTTACAATTAATAGTGAGAAATGGCTTTATTAGGGAAAGTGGCCTATAAATCCAATAATTGTCAAGTAAAATCCAATGATGTTACTCATGGAGGTTGAAAAATAAACTCTAAACTTCTTATGGCTACACAAATTATCTCGATCATCAATAGGAGGAGAGGACCTCGGCCCTGTGAAGGTTCTATGCCCCAGTGTAGGGGAATGCCAGGGCCAGAAAGTGGGAGAGGGCGGGGTGGCAGGCATGGGGAGGGGGGAGGCAACAGGGGTTTGTTTTTGTTTGTTTTTTTGTTTTTTTGGAGGGGAAACTGGGAAAGGAGAAATTCGCATGTAAATAAAGAAAATATCTAAAATAAAAAATTCTCATCACATTTCACTGATACGTGGTTAGTTATAAGGATGAGTTTGAACACAGACTATCATCCCTACACAAACATATTACTTACTAGTGATAAAAAGCTGGATATTGGTGTGTATAAATATTAAATAGGTAGGCAGGTGGAATAGATGGGGGTTCATAGTAGTTTTCAGTACAAACAGTTTCTTTTTTAGAAGGATGATCTATATATCAGATTCAGCAAATTATATATATACATATATACATATATATTAATTTCTGATACAATTTGTCACTGATTTTCTATAGATTTGTTCTCGAGCTTTTATAGAAATCTCTTCCCCTAACAATATAATGCTTATTACTCCTGGAATTTGTATGAATTTAAAAACATATTACATTACTTTAAAGAAAGGAAATACACAGTGCTAGTCTTCAGTCTAGAATTTTAAATCTGTTAAGCTTTTAACATCATAGTCTAAATGACTTTGTTAAACTCATCTTATGGAAGCCTTTTAGCTTTATTCAACTACAGTACTTGTACTTCTTAGAAATTAAAATATGAGACATTAAAGCACACTCTAATACATTGTGTGAGACTTTAAGGGACATATTACCATTTATCATGAAGTTAGAGGCCAGTGACAGGCCAAATAAACAATTACACACATACATTTTGGAGAACCAATAAGCTTATTGGTTTACTTACTGAAGGAGGAGTACAAAATTATTTATGGGAACATGAGCTAATCAAGTACAACTGTATAACCAAAAAAACCCTCTCAACATGGGTGATAATTCTGAAAAGCTACATCTGAAGCTTCCTTCCAAAATTTCTCTGACACAATCTCCTTCATAGTGTGCAATAACACAGTTCAGATGTATTGAACCAACTTGTATACATGTTTTCTAATAGGTCCGTTTCACATAGGCCATTGGTATGTGAGTGTGTGTGTGTGTGTGTGTGTGTGTGTGTGTGTGTGTACATTTCTCTGTATAAGTGATTGTACTTGTAAGCCAAAGATTTGAACACAGGCTATAAGGCTATGGCCAGTTATTGAGAATCAGTATGAATTTCATTTATTGCTCCATAAAGTTTGTGTTCTGCAGAATACATTATTTTATTCCTTGTGTAGCAATTTGATATTGTTGTATAGATATTCTATTTAGCTGTTCAAGACATAGTGGGGAAGTTTATGATGTCTGCATTTCTAGATTTCCCTCAACTCCTCGATATTTTTGATAAAATTCTCTCTAATCTACCATTTGCCTAAACTGAGAACAAACATTCTGTCTGCAAATTTGACTTTCTTTTTCTATTTTCTTCTGTCCCTATTTTGAATCCACAAATGTTATCAGTTCCCTAGAAACAAATCAATATGTATTGCAGTAAAGTTGCTGATTTTCGTAGAAAACCTCTTATGCCTCTGGCAGAGCTGAGATTTTACCTGGTAAGTAACAGGGGAATCGAAGGCAAAACTCAAAGACCCATGATTGTTCTTACTGGATTCTGTACTACCTTAAGGAAATGCGTTCTTGTTGTTTGGCTGTCACTATGCTCTGATTCATTCCTTGAAATAGCTTTTTTTTTTTTTTTTTTGACAACATTGTTTATTTTCATGCTTTTCTTTTGTAGTGGCAAATTGTTCAACTTTCTCAGGACTCCACTCATATGTTATCTTGATCATATTTATATCAGGCTCTCTATATATGAGCTTACAGAATAAGAAAGTAAGATTAAGATGCTTTAGCCAAAAGGGGGTCAGTTTGACTGGTAAATATTTAGAAAAATAACTATGCTATACAATTTCTAAATATTTTAAGTGTGATAACTAAGATTTATAAAGCACAGAAGAGTGGATGACTTGGTCTTTGGCCAAAGAAAATTACCCTGTATTCCTGGCTCTTGGAAGATTATATCTAAACCCTTGGGATCCCGAAAGGATGAAAATGTTTCATTATTCATGACAAAGACTTAAATTGCCAGTATGCAATTAGGCAATTAATAATGTATTCAAAATGTAATGTTAGTGTAACCTGTGACCCTGAAGTTGTTGTGAATTTCTTCCAATGAAGATGTTCGATTCATATATGCACACTACAGTGTGCAACACTCCCTGAAGACAGGAAGTTTGCACTGGGAATACTCCTCGAATATTATTTGATTACTAAACTGTGCCTTCTTTTTTAGTATAAGCCACAAATTTTGAATGTATTTGCCCAGTGAGTGCTGTGACACTAAGAGCAAACTATCGAGTCTGACTATGATTTATAAAATCCATACATTCATCTCTTTAAGTTTTACCTACAAAGTACTGTAAAGCAGCAATAACATTGTATTTTCATGTTAGAGTCTAAACAGAACATTAAATAATGTGAAGCTATCACATAGTCTTATTTTCATTGAAGTTCAAAAATAAGAATTAGTGTACATTATATATAGATATAATTTATATTTGAAAATGATTATATAAAATCATTGAAAATGTCACATATATGTAGTTATATTCACTCCTTTTCCCCAGCTCCTCCCAAACAAATCCTCCCATCTCTATTCAATAAATTTTATGACTTTTAAAAAAGATCTATCAACTTCAAATCTAATTTGTTCTGTTCATATACTATGCAACCCACATGCTTCATAGGCTTAAAGAAAACTCCCAGGAGCTATCAATTGCAAATGGCTCCTTAGCTAGAGTTGGACCTATATCTCTGTCTCCTCCCTCAAATCTGGGTGTTTTATTCTGGCTTGAACTCCCTCATGTTTTCCTATAACCACACTGAATTCATTTGTGAAACTGCTCTGCTGTGTCTTTGACTTTACCCTTTACTTGAAGTTATTCATCTCATTGGACTGGGGAAATGTTTTCAATGCCTTTTCAGAAAAGATCCCAGAGCCTTGGGAGGAGTGTGTAATTCAAATGGAGTTATGCTATAATAGAGACAGAACACTTATTAGACAATACAGTCTAACAAATAAAAGTCTCAGTGCTAGGAATGGTATGATTGACCTCATTGCTGATCAGTAAGGTTCTACAGACCTAAACATTCTATGCTACTTTCAAAACCCTTCTTTAACCTGCAGAATGTGACAGTAAAACTTATTGCTAAGGGTATCATATACTTGAGTCATAGAACATGGAGAACTTGGAGAAATCAAGCTGGTACTTACCAAAGGAGAAGTCTCCTCCTGGCTGTCTTTTATTTTGCTATAGTTTGCTATGAGTGCTACCAGAGGAAAAAGGTAATTATCAGGCTCACCCATCTGAGAATCCTGCAAGTTATAAAAATGATTAAACTAGTAAGACATACAAGCTTGTGGAATGGTGGCATGAACATCTGTGAGTAACAAACCATTTTCTGATCAGATTTAATTTTTACTCTACAAGATGAAAACCATGTCTGGCACCATTACAGGGTCAAGAACATGTGACTAGAGAAGTCATTTTTCCCTACTGGAGAATCTACTCCCACTTATTCTGATAAGTGGGCATAATATTAAACTCTCAATTACTCGGTATGTCTGTAAATAAATGCATCTCTCAGTGCTCATTAGGGAACCTTCTTTATGCAGTGGATGGCAGTGAACATACCATCCTATTATTGATAAAATTACAGAGAAGAAACTGGGAGTGTCAAAGCTAAAAGAAAACACATTCTTTATAGTTTATTTGCCCTATAGCTTAGAAGATCCAAATGATGATGGGTGTCTAGTAGGTTCCTTTTCTCTGTCAGTAAAATAAATACAAGAAAGCAACCCAATGCAAAACTAAAGCTTACTGGCAAGCATTCCATACATCTAGGGTAAACAGGACCTCTCAGAACTCAGACCACTGGCTTAAAGGTGAGTTGAGTTTTTATTTAGATTTAAGGTGTATCCTGATCCACCTGCTCCTCCTCCATTGCTTTAGTGGTATCTGTGTATCTCTACTGGTTCTACCTACAACTGTTCCCTTGAAAGTTATATAAGGCCTATATTTTAAGGAATAATTAATAAGCTTTTTCTGATGGCTACATATGTTTTAAAAATTATTCTTGGGCTGGTGAGATGGCTTAGCGGTTAAGAGCACCAACTGCTCTTCTGAAGGTCATGATTTCAAATCCCAGCAACCACATGGTGGCTCACAACCATCCATAACGAGATCTGACTCCCTCTTCTGGAGTGTCTGAAGACAGCTACAGTGTACTTACATGTAATAAATAAATAAATCTTAAAAAAGAAAGATTTCCTTAAAAAAATTATTCTATAGCTTGTTTAGAATTTCATACAGTATGGTTTGATAATAACCATCCTTTCAAATCCTAATTTGATAATAATTCTTTCAAGAGAGAAGAGTTAGAATGCATTAGACTAACATAAATTATATTATATTATATATTATACATATATGTATACATTAATTATTATATATTATTAATTATTTAATGCAGATTCATGTTTCCTTCTCTACCCACCCAACACTGTGGCCTCTTTTTAAACCAGTCAAAACAAGGTTTGGCTGCTCAACTTTTTTGATCTGAGGCATTCTACTGGAGCATGGTTAACCTATAAGAGGCTATACCTTCAGAGGAAATTGACTATCTCACTCAGCCATAACAATTTCCAATAGCTCCTTGGCATTGGATGGGAGAGCATACACAAATACCCTCTCCATGCTGTAATTAAGCCTGTGTCTAGACTTGTAGAAGTCTTGTCCATGCTATCACAAGCTCTGCCTGTCCATATTGAAAGCTTCCCTACTCTTTCTAAAGGACCTTTGTTGTTTCCTTGTAGCTGTCCAACATCTCCAGCTTTACTATCTTTCTTCCATCTCTTCATGAGCCTTGAGTACAAAGTATGTGGTATATATGTTACAATGGCTGAGCATTCTGCAGTGTCTTATTCTCTGTTTCCTGGTCTGTATCAATAACTATCTATTCCAAAAAGAAACTTCTCTGATGAGGGTTGAGAGACGTGTTGATTTATGGGTATATTGATAATCATTCAGAATATATTTAATAATATGCTTGTTTATCAAAAAACATCATATTTGTTCTCATTTAAAGGTGTTAACTTTGAATCTTCAGAGGTGCATGTTTCAGAAACTAATGAATAAAAGAAGTCAGAAAACTACTAAAGTACCATAGGGAGGCTTTCAAGAGAGAAGAGTTAGCATGCATTAGACTAACATAAATTGTATTATTATGTACTATATGTATACAATATATAGTAGTATATTATATATATATTACAATATATATTATATGCATAAAACACTCACACACACCTAGACCCTTCATCTCTAATGACTAGTTTTTATGATGCTGGATGGTGCTACATGTTGCTTCAAGAGATAGTTATTAGTCATACATAGCTATAACTTATAATAACAATAGTGGCTGTCCTGGAAAGACATGCCCACTGGTGTAATAATGGCATGAATATAATGTGAGAAACCAACCACTTTCTGATTGAATTTAAGTCTTGTTTACAAGATGAATGAAATTCATACATGCCCTCATTATTATTTCTAGAAACTGTTGCTAGAATGGTACTAGGCCCTGAAGCAGAACCTGTTAGACATGTATTAAAATAACCTACTTTCCAACTTCTTTTAGATTGAATTGCTTTTACTTTATGTGTGTTAATACCACCCCCCATCAGATGTGTTTGTGTACTTTGTACATGCAGTACAGTCTGAGGCTAGGAGAGGATTTTGTATGCCCTGAAAGTGGACTAGAGATATTTTTGTATCAGCATTTGGGCAATGCAGATAGAACCTGAATCATCTTCAATACTAGCAAGTACTCCTGCCCTCTGAGCCATTTCTCTATTCCTACAATCTAATTTTTAAAATTAACTCCATATGAATGTATATTAATTGAAACTATAGTTAAAGTGGCTGTTGTTCTCCATATAACTTTTCAACCATTCATCATTTAGTCAAAACTTACCATTATAACTGAATCAAGAAATTGTTCTGCTCTATTATACACAAAATTTTGTCTTTCCCTCTGGAAACTACTATTTTAGCTTTATTTTTCAAATCTTTGCTTATTCCATCTGTCAACCTCTCTCCATGAGTCTTTCCAACTGAATTACTTGTCTTATTGGAAAAGTTGAGGATCATCTATGGAATAGAAGCTGGATCTTGCCATATTTCTAAGCAGTCATTAAATTCAGATTCTAAGAAAAGTTTCTCTGGACACAATTTTAAAAAATACTTTTTCTTTTTTAAAAGAAACCTAGCTTTGTCCCAAGAAGATAAAAATACAACCTTTGTTATTTAGGGGTAGCACAGTGGAAAGATTTTTTGACCCCAAATTCACACATCTCAGTCCTGGTTCTCTCATTGTCAGTGAAGATATAACTTGTCGCTGCCTCACCGACCAGCGGAAATAAGAAGGCGGCCACGAACTCTTCTCCAAGCAGTTTATTCAGGAACCTTGTACTACAAAATCATTCATTCATCCCCCCCTTCAGCCCCCCCCGAACTCGTGGGTTAAATACTTTCCCTGGTCCTAATCAGCATCGGCTACATGGCAATCTTGTAATAGGCTACAGGAAATCATGCCAGCTTGCATCACAAACTGGAGGCACTCAACTTTTCCAAATAAGGACTTGTTTATTGCGATGCTCTTTGCTCTGGCCGGAGGCCAGGCGCCATATTTAGGGTGGCAGCTGCAGCTCTCCACAGTTCCCCCTTTTTGTTTTAAACGCAACAGGCAAGAGTAGAGGTCTGATCTCCAGTAACCATGAAAAGGACATTGCAATGGCCCTACAACCTGGTAGCCAGCCAAGTTGGTGCCATGCCCGCCCTATGCCTTTTTCCTGGAGGTGGGACCTAGGGCATCAACCCACATGCAATTAGACGTGCTCTCCAAGAGACCGCTAGAAGCTGATCTCTAGTGCAGTGCTTAGCCTCGCATCCTGAGCGTGAAGAAGAGCATACACTATTCATTCAGAATAGTTAACCAAGCCTGTGGAGATTGTCCTGCCTCCAGGGCTGCAAATGCTTGCACTACCAAAGCAGCCTGTCATTGCTGCCAGACCCGCATACTTCAGATGTACCACAACGACAATATACTGACAAGGACCAGTAAAGCACCCACGGTTCCAATACCCACCCACTCTTTCAGATGATTCATAGCATGAGAGATCCAGGATGTCAATCCACTAGCAAGGGACAGGTCAACTCTGGTGGAATTCACATGGAATATGGCGATGCGAAGATCCTGCAACAGATGATCCATTTCTCTAGACCAATTCCCTGTAAGATACATTGACAATTGTCTAGACAAGTTAGCAGCCTGAGTGTGATTTTGATACTGTGCAGAGGTTACACATAACTGTCATCTTCCACTCACATCCTAGCTGTGCTATCTGTCACAAGGTATCCACTTGTTCTTGAACCAGATCCACTCTTTGGTTAAGTACCATAATGCCTCCCTTTAAGTGGGCATTAATACTGGTTTGGGTATTCAAGGCACTTGCAACATTAACTGATAAATTTTTGAGTGCGCTAGCTGTCTGAACAGTGGAACTCAATGCAATAGCAGAAGCTATGGCTCCAACCGCCATGAATGTAATGGCCATCACAATGGCTGTTGTCATGCCAAAGTCACTCTTGTGCCTAAATAAGGCAAGAGAGGTAGGGCTTTCCACCGGCCAGGGAATATACCTGGGCATCCTGGCAACCACAGCAAGGGGGAATCTATTTCCATCCCAACACATGGAGTAAAAGCAATCCTGAGGGCTACAGTCTAGCTTACTCCTGTTTCCTTTACTAAGGCTAGCATTACTAACTATAAACACAAACGGTGCCCAAACACATACAGGGGTCAGAGCAAGGACATAATTTTTCCTGATGCTAATAATCTAACTGAACTTTCAAATACTTCACTAGAATTCCATTCAAACGAGGCATTTCCTACTGCTCCACTGGCAATCATGGCCATGGGAGAAATATCCGTGCAACTCCCATCCACCCCACTCAGCATTCAATTATTAAAAGGGTAGAGGAAGATGCCTGGGCAGGATTCTGATAGGTCCAATTATATCCTCTAAAAGTCTCATTATAATATGTTGAAATTCTGGGAGAAAGGTAAAATAATTTTTTACTGCCCATGACATTCCTCTAGATTGACACCCAGTCCAGGGTGGAAAAATATCACTTTTCTGACCCCTACGAAAGGGGGCCCATTTAGGTTGAGCAGGTGCACTAACATTTCCTTTCTTTCTAGCAAATGGCCACCAGTCACTTATCCATGTACCATTAGTTCTATTAGTGGGGGCTTCATGATTAAAATTATGAAGGGGTTCAAACCATGCTGTGGTTTGATTATACATCATCACACACTTACCTTTACTACTAATTTTTTTAACAAGCTGAAAGCATAAACTACCTTCTAAATATACACTAAAATTACCTTCTATAGGGCTACTTTCCCTATCAAATGGTAAATAGGGCAACTGCAAACTACTATTGGTATTAAAAAATCGAGGAAACACTTGAGCTGAATATCTCAAAGGTAGAGGCTTTGGGAACACTGATAGAATTCCCCATCGTGGCTCAGCTTGCACCAGAATCGGCAGGTGCATCAGCAATAGCATCAACCACTTTATTTTGAGGTGGGGCGCTTTTCCTCGTAAGCCATTCAGGAATCCAAATGGCATCTCGGCGGTCCTGCAGAAACACACAAACAGATCCTCTTGCCCAAGTCAATACCAGATCCTGGCCATTCCATGAACCTTTCAAAATATCCTTCCATTGCACAAAACCCTTAGAAGTGGAAGAGGCAGATACATGCTGTTCTGCAGCCGATTTTCCTTCATTATCCAATTGAAAAAAAATTAAGAGTAAGGAGAGCAATAGATATCTTTTCTCTCGGGGTAAGGCCATAGCCTATTCCCCGTTTTTGTTTTAATAAGCATTCTTTTAAGGTCCTATGAGCTCTTTCCACTATTCCTTGCCCCTGTGGATTGTAGGGTAATCAATGCATTAAATCAATATGCATTAGTTTACAAAAAGACAAAAAGGAAGATGCAGTATATGCTGGGCCATTATCTGTCTTTAACTGCTTAGGTGTTCCCCATGTACCCCAAGCCTCAAAGTAATGGGTTTAAACATGTCTGGCCTTTTCTCCTGCCATAGGGGAAGCAAAGATGATTCCAGAGCAAGTATCTACAGAAACATGTACATATTTTAGTTTTCCAAATGCAGGTAGGTGTGTCACATCCATCTGCCAAACATGAAGGGGACAGAGCCCCCGAGGATTAATCCCTAAGGATGGTTGAGGTATAAAAGGAGCACAGTGGCTGCATGACTTCACAATATCTCTTGTTTCTGCCCTGGTAACTGCAAGTTTCATTTGTAAGGTTTTCGCATTAACATGAAATTGCTCATGAAAATCTTTAGCTCTTTGGATATTAGTAGCCATAAAAATAAACACAGCCCTGGTTGCTTTATTGGCCACATCGTTTCCTTCATAAACAGATCCAGGTAATCCAGTATGTGCCCGAATATACTGCACAAAAATGGGAAATTTTCTTTCTTTAATAAAATCCTGCAATTGTCCAAATAAATGGCTTATTGGGCTATTAACTTTTACTTTTACTACCAACTCTAAACCTTTCAATAAATTAACCACATATTGTGAATCAGATAATAAATTAAAATTCTCCTTTCTTTCTCTAAAAACCTCAATTACAATTTTCAATTCAAAAATTTGAGGAGATCCTGGTGTAAATTGCCTAATTTTAAGATCCTTTCCCTGTATAACATAAGCTCCACATCCATTTTTGGATCCATCTGTAAAAATAGTTACAGCTCCTGCAATGGGACTTTTCTGGGTAATTTTAGGAAAAACAATTGGATGCTCCTTTACAAAGCACAGCAAGGGATCCTAAGGAAAATGATTATCAAAGTCTCCTGAATATGAACATTTCAAAATTGTCCAATCATCCATTGTAGCAATTAACAACTCTACCTGTTTGGCATTATAGGGAGTGATAATTATATATGGCTCACACCCAAAATACTGATGACATT
>NW_022196896.1:59904756-59907757 GCF_008632895.1 Mastomys coucha | reverse complement strand
TACTAATAGCACTTTTGGGATGGATCCACAACAGAGGAGCACCTTGCCACAGAACCCCTGTAGGTTGATTCTCAGTTACCAAAATGCATAATGAGATCTTTTCAACTAGGGAGCTCTGTGCCAAAAAGACATGCTCCAATTCCTCCTCCACCCTCTTCAATGCTTCTCGTGCCTCATCAGTTAATTGTCGAGGAGAATTCAAATCAGGATTTCCAAGCATAATGTTATATAAAGGCCTTAATTGCACATTGGGGATTCTCAAATATGGTCTTATCCATTGAATATCTCCCATTAATTTTTGAAAATCATTAAGTGTGGAAAGTTTATCAATTCTTAAGGAAATTTTCTGTGAAAAAATTTTTTGAGAAAATATTTTTGTCCCTAAATAAGCTATTACTTTTTCCTTTTGAACCTTCTCAGGAGGAAATCATAATTTTAACAACCCCAGTATAATCAGGATCTATGACACCAAGATGAATAACTAACCCCTTTAATGCTGATGATGAACAGCCAATTAGTAACCCCACTCTTCTCTTGGGGAGTGGACCTTGGAAATCTGTTTTTATTAACTGAATGCCCATCTGAGGGGTTAATACGAGTCTGGTAGCAGAGCAGAGGTCCAATCCCGTGCTCCCCTTATTGGCTCTCCATGCTGGTTGGGATGCCGCAGGGTTGGCCAATTCCCCTTTGGCTCGTTCTCCATTGCCCCATATATTTGTGGGCCTTGCAGGTGAGGGCCCAGCTGCCCGTTTTTTGACCTGGCTCCACCATAGCCTGTAGTAAGTGGCTATTAATATCTTTCACTGATCTATATTCATTGGCCCAATGATTTCCCTTTTTACATCTTGGACACAATCCAGGTTGTTTTGGGTGGTCCTGCATAGCTCCTGTTTCTACTGTTCTTCCTCTATTGGGACATTGCCTTTTAAGGTGTCCCAGTTGTCCACACCGAAAGCATGGACCCTGTTTCCTAACCGCAGTGGCAAGGCCTGTATTAGTTAATAGACCGCCCAGTTCTCTACATACTTTCATCCAAGCCTCAAGTCCTTTATGTTTGTAGGGAGTTATGGCAGCCTTGCATTCCTTGGTACATTGCTCATAAAATAATTGCTTAATCAGTGGCATGGCCACATCCGGGTTTCTGAAGATCCTTCCAGCTGCTTCTACCATTCTAGCCACAAAGTCTGAAAAGAGCTCCATGGGTCCCTGAATAATTTTAGTCAAATTTCCTGCAACTTCTCCCTTGTTAGGCAATGACTTCCATGCTTTTGTAGCAAGCATAACTTGCTCATACACCTGCAGCGGTTATCTGGTTTGCTGCTGTGCAAACCTGCCCTGTCCCAAGAGCATATCCAAATCCCAGGCAGGATTACCAGCTGCTCGATTAGCAGCAGCCTGTTCATTGGCATATTCTATTAAAAAGGCTTTCCAGTCCAGATATTGACCTGATGAGAGGCAGGCTCTCACGGTGCTCATCCAATCAGGAGTCATGCAATATCTGTGAAGAGCCTCTAACTGGGAAACAGTAAATGCCGCAGTTATAAGAGCGGAGTGACTTGGCCAAGTTCTTTATGACTTTAAAATCCAATGGTTCATGAAACCTTTGCCCTTGGGCATCTTGAAACACAGGGAAGCAATGCTGACCCCTAGCTTCCCGCCAAACTTCCAGACAAAAGGAAGTACCATAAGTGGCAGTTTTATAGGGGGGAGGTAAGGATACAGGCGGCCCTGAATCTGTGGGCTCCACCCTAATGGTGGACTTCTCTGTTTTCTGTACTAACTTCTCAAGTTCCTCTTCAGAGTACGAGCCACTCTCATCAGTCTGATCTTTCTCAGACTTTGCTGACCTCTCTTCCTTCAGCTGTTCTATCACTTCCTGTCCCTTCTCTACTGCTTTAGAACACACTTTATCCTCTAGGCAGATCCTAAGCAGTTTCCAGATTGGTCGCACTCCACCTTTTAAGGTTCCTTCTTCCCAGGCAAAATCCAGATCTCTCCCTAATTCGTCCCAGCTGGGCAGCGTCAGGTGACCTGACACCTTGAACCAAGGGGCAGCAATATCTACCTCTGACAGAAATCTTTCTAGGGTTCCTCCCTTCAATTCTATCTTTTTTGATTTTACTAGCTCCGTAAGAGCAACAAACACAGGACAAGATTGCTAGTTCCCATACTATCACTTTTGATTTGCCCTTAACAGGACTTTATCGCTCCACTCCGGAGACCTTATTGCCTCTTTACCGAGGTCCTTCCCTTTTGTCCCCTTGCCTGGGAACTTACCAGTTGACTGCCCTGACTGCAAGGAGTTCTGAGCTGTAGAAGATTTCCCCGTACAGCCCACCACTTGTCGCCACTTCACAGACCAACGGAAATAAGGAGTTGACCACGAACTCTTCTCCAAGTAGTTTATTCAGGAATCTTGTACTACAGAATCATTCATTCATCCCTCCTTCAGCCCCCCGAACTCATGGGTTAAATACTTTCCCTGGTCCTAATAAGCATCTGCTAGAAGGCAAAGCATAATAGGCTGCAGGAAATCATGCCAGCTTTCATCACAAACTGGAGGCACTCAACCTTTCCAAATAAGGACTTGTTTATTGTGATGCTCTCTGCTCTGGCTGGTGGCCAGGTGCCATATTTAGGGTGGCAGCTGCGGCTCTCCACAATAACTGATATTTCATTGTAGCCCGCGCAGTCGTCTCGCCAGCAAGAAGACATGCGGACACTAGGTTCCTTCTGCAGCAACGTTTATTGTCTCCATCCATAGGGAAAAAAGAGGGTCGAGCCCAAAATCCTCACTGCTTATATACACCGCAGTGTGTCGTGTCTGCACACAGCATGGCGTGTCTGCCCATGATTGGCTGTTCGCTCATTACCCTACGTAATGCCCCGGGATGGGCCGTGACATGGCGTCTTTTTTCACTCTACACACATAAGCAAACAGTTCTCTACGCACATGCGCAAACAGTTGTCCACTAGGAGTTAACAGCGGAAGTAGGTGCCA
>NW_022196896.1:59862160-59901609 GCF_008632895.1 Mastomys coucha | reverse complement strand
CCTACCAGCTGTTGTAAGGTTCTCCCGGCGTCCCGGGTTTTTCGGCACCAGCTGTAGCCCGCGCAGTCGTCTCAAGAAGACAGGGGGACACTAGGTTCCTTCTGCAGCAACGTTTATTGTCTCCATCCATAGGGAAAAAAGAGGTTCGAGCCAAAAATCCTCACTGCTTATATACACCACAGTGTGGCGTGTCTGCCCACAGCATGGCGTGTCTGCCCATGATTGGCTGTTCGCTCATTACCCTACATAATGCCCTGGGATGGGCTGTGACATGGCGTCTTTCTCACTCTACGCACATAAGCAAACAGTTCTCTACGCACATGCGCAAACAGTTGTTTACTAGGAGTCAACAGCGGAAGTAGGCGCCATCTTGCCATGGCGAATGCCTCTCCAGCTTCACCGCTCCCCACATTTCATTCTCTATGATTCCTGAAGTCTTTTTACGAAGAACAACTTAGAGAGGAAAGAGTTTATTCAGCTTACACTTTTATATTGTTCATCATCAAAAGAATTCAGGACAGGAACTCAAACAGGGGAGGAACTGATGCCTTTTAATCCTCATAGCTTGCTCAGCCTGTTTTCTTATAGAACCAGGACCCCAAAGCCTAGGTATAACACCACCCACAGTGTGAATGCCCTCTCCCATAGATCACTAATTAAGAAAATGCTCTACAGGCTGGCATACAACCTGATCTTATAGAGAAATTGTCTTAACTGAGGTTTCTTCCTCTCAGATGACTTAACTTGTGTCAAGTTGACATAAACTGTCCAGAACAGATACTTTTTTCCAACTTAGCTAGAAAATTTCCATTATTTCTGAACTATATTCTGTGCCAGTCTTTGCCTTAAGATACACATGATATTAGGTATTCATAACTGCTCATTTTATGTATGTTTTATATAAAAAGACATGGAGTTTCTTTAGATATCTTTTCTTATATTTATAAAATAATGATATTCCCTTTAAATTATTTTATAAGTTCAAAATAGTTTTTATCAAAAGACAAAAACAATATAAAATTTGGCAACTGAAATTTGCATTACAAATTAACATACAAAAATGGTCACTTTAACTGCTAAGAAAATTAGAATCACATGAGATTGAAGAGGCTGAAATACATTTGAAAATACATAAAAATATATTTTCCTGAAATATAAGTAAAATATCTCCTTATATATTTTATGTAATTTATGTAGTTGAAAAGTCATTTGAATTAACCAGATGGTATTTGTGAGACTTGTAATATCACCAAAAGGCCAATTTGCTAAAAGTTTTGACCATAGTTTGTCACTATTGGGAGCTACAAGAACTTTAACAAATAGGGCTTAAGAGAGTTCTTCCAGATACCAAGTCTTTACACTTTGAGAAGTCTATAGGTTCCCAGTGTCTTCCTGTCTCTCTTTTCCATATTCTGTAAATGGACAGCTTTCCCCACTGTAATCTGCTACACAGTCACAGGCATAGAGACAGCATGTCAGACTACCTGAAGCCTACAGAGTCCTTTTATCATACATTCTGTCGACTAAAGAATCATCCACGAATTTGTCGAGAAGTGAAATTTTTTATTACATAATTCATAAATTAAGCACAAGAAAAATAGAATTAGATGAATTTAATATACTTCTATTTGATAGCATTAATAATTATGGTGCTACAGCATCTTTAATAATTCATCTAGCTTCTGATACTTGACTGAGTATTTATTTTATACTTCAAAAATATAAGATCAAATTTTTTCAAATGTTGAAAGTAATTATTTATAGGGATTTTAAGTTCACATTATTTAATAGATGAGGGAGTCATTTCATCAACAATAAGAAAGTAGAGCATCTTCAGCTTTGCTCTTCATTGTAAACTTCAGTATCTCAATGAAAGAACTGACTTCACTTTGATGAACTGTGAGCCAATTACCAAGAGAGAATTACGAATTTCAAACTTGTCAAGAAATTTTCTATCATCTCTAACATATTAACTGATTATAATAATTCTAATTATTCTTGATTGTTCTTCATTATACTTTAAACTTTTATAAGGTACCATATAATGTTCAAATTAAAATGAACACACTTGTATTCTACCCTAATGTAGGTGGTGCCTATAAATCAATTTAATTTCTCCCAGGAATAATAAGATGGAATGATATGTTTACCATTAGTAAGAGTAAATTTGGTTGTAGTATTTTGTCATGGAAAGGCTTAGGTGAATTATACCATAGAGATTTTGATATCTAGAAACATGTACTAAGTGTATCAGAGATGTTATTAAATCACACACACACACACATATACATACATACATATGTATATACATACATGGCTATAAATATACACATGCCCACACATATACACACATACATACATACACACACAAACACTAACACAAAACATATATGTTCTATTTTGGAACTATTGTTAAATGTAGTTCATTTTAGTGGATCAGAATATGTCAGCCATAAGGAATGTGCATGTGAACAAACTGAACTGGTATATAAAAAGTACAGAAATAATGTCTGCTACTCTGTGGCATATATCAGCAGTACAAATCAGGCCATATCCTGTCTTTAACTTGACCAAATTATCAGTTCTTAGTGGAATCGTGTCTTATCTAGCAATGTGATTGCTCCCGGAGAACACCCACTTAACTCTCTGGATTAAGCATTTCTATTCCTCCCATACATTCTATTATGTTTCTTAGTGTCTACTTGACTTTAGAAAAAGGAGTCCCTAGAGACACTCCTTCATTGCTGGTGAGATTGTGGAGAAAGGATTTCATAAATTCATTGTTTCTAATAGCTGAGTAGTACTCCATTGTGTAGATGTACCACATTTTCTGTATCCATTCCTCTGTTGAGGGGCATCTTGGTTGTTTCCATCTTCTGGCTATTATAAATAAAGCTGCAATGAACATAGTGGAGCATGTGTCCTTATTACATGTTGCAGCATATTCTGAGTATATGCCCAGGAGTGGTATATCTGGGTCCTGTGGTACTACTATGCCCAGTTTTCAGAGGAACCACGAAACTGATTTTCAGAGTGATTGTACCAGCTTGCAATCCCACAAGCAATGAAGTATTGTTCCTTTTTGTACACAGCCTCTCCCGCATCTGCTGGCACCTAAGTTTTTGATCCTAGCCATTCTGACTGGTGTGAGGTGGAATCTCAGGGTTATTTTGATTTGCATTTCCCTGACGACTAAGGATGTTGAACATTTCTTTAGGTACTTCTCAGCCATTTGTTATTCTTGAGTTGACAATTCTCTGTTTAGGTCTGTACCCCATTTTTTTAATAGCTTTATTTGTTTCTCTGGAGTCTAACTTCTTGAGTTCTTTATATATATTGGCTATTAGCCCTCTATCAGATATAGGACTATTAAAGATCAGCCTTGTTGGTTACTGTTTTGTCCTATTGACAGTGTCCTTTGACTTGCAGAATAATCCGTATGTTTTAGACTGAATCCCAAAAATAATGTCTTGTTCTGATTGTCCCAAACACATAAATAAATAAATAAATAAATAAATAAATAAATAAATCTAAGCATTTTTGGACAAATAACAGATTTAATTTTTTTAAAGATTTATTTATTATTATTATACATAAGTACGCTGTAGCTGACTAACTTCAGATACACCAGAAGAGGGCATCAGATCTCATTACAGGTGGTTGTGAGCCACCATGAGATGGCTCTGCAGGTAAGAGCACTGACTGCTCTTCTGAAGTTCCTGAGTTCAAATCCCAGCAACCACATAGGGGCTCAGATTTGATATTTTAAGAAACATAGTGAAACTCTTTCAGGTCACATAACATGATGAAAAAAACTCCTAATTTCATCAGTAAAAGTTCATCACACACTTTCATATTATCCACCAACAAATTGATGCTTAATATTTTAAATTCCCATTAGTAATTTAGAATTTTACATTTTATTCTTTACTGTATTGAGTGCACAAAAGTATAATAATACTGGTTTAAGAACCATTCTAGCTTAGTAAATCCCACATATTTAATGATTATTTATTTACCTTCTGACATGACATTCATTTTTTACATATTCTGTTGTTTGAATAAATTTTAAACAATATATGCACATTTTAACCTACTGATGTGGGACTGTACATCATTCCTGTACCTTGTGTTCAATAAATCCAATCCTGCATAAAATGGGGTAACAACAAATAGAATATTAAAACTGAATAGGAAACCCACTGTGAATGATATATGAAAATCATAAGTGTTGGCATACAAAATTTCACATTATTAGTTTTATATAACTGTTTTTGTTAGCATTCAAAAAAGTTTTTGTTAAAGGACCAGAGAGTAATGATTTTGGTATTTTGAGGTATATATTTTAAAGAATTTATGAAAATTTACATTTATTTTTTTATTGAATGCATACATGTGTACATTCACATGTGCACGTGTGCATGTGTGCCAGAGGACATCTGCATATAACTTGTGTATGTGATATTCTTCTTTATGTCTCATTACTCAAGTCTTCAGGCATGGTGAATAGTTTGCTTACCTGCTGAGCCTTCTCTCTTGGCCTATTCAACTTTTTTAGTAATATGAAATCAGGCAAAATAATAACTAAAGAACGGACAAAATAATATTCCAACTTCACATCAGAATTCAGCCCACATAAAATTTGTAAGTAAACTGGAGCCCCAGTAAGAGTGGGTACATCTCAACAACTTTCTTGTGGATAAAAGCCAGATCTCTTATAGCTAATTTTCAGTGCAGAAGAACACTAGATTTTTCAAAGTTTTATTATTTAAAATATCTCAAAAACCTTAACTGATTTTTTTGAGTACTGTTAAATATTTTATTGTCAATTTGAGGTAAAAAAGAAAATTTTCAACTAATTATCTCTTATATCCATATTTTTCTACAAGAATTCTCTCTTTGACTTAGTATCTAGTCTTATTAATATCTTCAAGGCAAGTGTAGCAGTGTTGATCAAAGGCATGAAGCCTTGGGCTACAGAATCTGCTCTAGGTCATTAAACAAATTAAAGATGAAGTTCAAACACAAGTTTGCTTGCCCCCAGTACCTAACTTGCAATACTGTTGAGTAATTACTTTGTAAAGTCCTGTGAACTGATGGGATCTGAGACACAAAAACTTAAGAATGGTACACTCTCCTGCCCAGCCGCTTCCCTTTACACCCCTTTTCTAGTTTCTGATGATTTTTCCTGGCTGTTTACTCTTCTGTATCCTTTGGCTTATGGTTCTTTGATTTCTCCCATTCACTTTTTTCTGTCTTCTGTCCTATCAGCACACAAATAATTAAATATCTAACTCCCCACATAATCTTTTTCACATAACCTGACATTACTCTATTCTTTCTGTTTTAAGTTTTCCATATGAAGGCTCCAGAATTATATTTCATGTTCATATGTTGTTATTTATTTAAGAACTGCATGAGTACATTCTGGTAGCTCTGAGAAGCAGGAAGATTTGTGTTCATCCCTTAATTTCTTGGGTCTAGAAGAATATGAGTTCATAGTAAATACTCATTGGGTAATACTGGTGAATACTCATTAAAATTTCTAGACATTCATCTAATGATGGATAGTGTGCTCAGTCAATTGATATTCAAGAGCCAAACAATTTGGAAAAAAGACTAACTGTAAAATAAGATAATTAATTACAATAATGTTCTTATTGCACTCATTTTTTAAAAGTTCTGCAGGTGTCTAAATGGTATTCATTAAAATGCATTAGTAATAACCTCAAATTATTTAAAATGTGCTAATATTGCATTAACAAAAAAATATTAAAGCACTACTCCTTGGAAGACTTTGACCAAAATGAGTCAAGATGTGAATTCTCTACTCTGTCCCTGAATTTTCTGTTTATCCAGCCTTTCTGTAGCTGATGGCTTTTGCTTTGTCAATTTTCTGTCTTTTGTATGTATTTGATCTGTGCCTGTCCGATATTTAAATGTCTTGTCTTGTCAGATATTTAAATGTCTTGTCTTGTTCCTACAAATGGATTATATTCTGCATTTGTTTAAAACAAAGAAAGTACCATGTTGGAAAAGAATGAGAGATAATTTACAGAAATCTTTAACAGAGTGTTTCAAGAGGGATCTAGTCACTCATGTTAATTGACTCCAACTTATCCAGATAAGTAACATAACTGGAAAAAGACCACCATCAAGTAACATCTGAATTCTGTTTCCAGCATTGATGGAAAATATTTATTACATAAGTCTTCTTCACATTTATTTGCTGTTTTCACCCTTGATTAGCATAGCGTGCTTAACAACCCTGTACTGGTTTTTGAGTTAGGGGCATGGCAGAATGAATAAAATTGTAGGTATGTATTTAGCTGAGCTTGTAAAAGTAGATTGCATGGGAAATCCAAGCAAGAACAATTAGTTGTTACATTGCTCTATTAAAGGCAGATTAAACAAAGAGGCTGAGGGCACAGTAGGTCATACATGACTTCAACATGCATTATTAGCTCTGACTGTGAGGTCCAGCAAAAGTTCTGGTATCTTTGAATGTAAGAGATGTTATAATAATATACCACCACACATTTTTTTCTAACCTGAAATTTTCAAAAGGGTTTACAAATGAACTGACCTTGGAACTGTCTTGGAAATGCAGGAATAAAGGATGATACTGAATACAGATACAGGCAGAAATGAACTTTTGGATATTTACAAAGGATTTGGGATGGGGGGGTAAATTAGAATGGAATTACATATTTGCCTGCAGTATCATATAACTCCAAGTGGAAATTTGTCTTTGAGAAGTCATTTTTTTGAGAAGTCATATTTTTAAAAATTAAAATAATAAACTTTATCTCAGAAGCCAACACTACTTATTATATGTTAAATTGCAAAGATTGAAGAAACCTGTTTTGAGTTTTATTGAGGATTTCCTGAACACACCTTGCTCACTATATAATTGCTTCTTCCAGTATGTGTTGAGCTTTGATACACACCAACAGAAGTAGATGCTCAGTGATTCTAATCTCATTCATTTGACTTTGATGAAAATGTTAGTTCTTGGTCTTATCTGAATAAACTTACTTTAATTAATTTTAAGTTAAGTGATGCTAGAGACTTGTTGAGGTATCTTTCCAATTAAAATACTGTAGAATTTTTTGAAATATAAACTTATTGCACATGGATACTTTGTAAATTCTAGTATTATGCTACAAGAAAAAAGCTAGTGAAATAATTTGTTTTTGGTAATCATATCTAATGTAGAATAAAATATTAACAAACAATATAATATATGGTATGACCTCTGTACTGTGATTTATTTTATGTTTAAAGTAAAAATATCCTTACTATAATATTCTAAATCTAGAGAGGGAAATGAGGTACTTCATAGAAGCTATTATTAAAATTAAGTGTAAGTAAACAATTCAGATAATTTAATACACAGATACCAGGCAGATGGTTCTCCTAATGCTAACTAAGAAGTAAAATTATGAAGTCATAAGTTTTAAGTGATGAATATTTTATTTATTTTAATGATATATAGTAGGTACCTCACCCACAGAGATTAATAAAACATTGCCTGCTTTTCCAAACAGATTCTAAGAAAAATGTTATAGAAAGGTGATTGGCTTTTAAAATAGAAACTAGTAAAGTATTCAAGAAGGAGATATTCTTTTAAATACTTAGTGACTAGTGAACAATATATATGTTACTAGAAAGATGCTCAAAGTCCATTTCCAGAGTCATCTACAATTTTTGTGAATGAAACTTAACAATAATTTCATAAAGATGTATGTGTGCATGTAAATATTAAAATAAATATATAAATATATACATTTAACTAATGGCAAGGTAAAATTAAAACCAGTTTTTGTTACTTTCATCTCTATGTATCTTCTCCAATTATCCCAAAAAATGCTTACAAACTTAAATTTACAGATACTAGTAGATCATGTTTTAAATGATTCTTTGGTTTCTGTTTTTTATGTATTTACATTTCAAATTTTATCCCCTTTCCTGTCTTTTCCTTCAGAACACCCCTCTCCTATTCCCAGTCTCCGTACCTTTATGAGGGAGCTCCCCTTTCCCCCATCTACTCCTGCCTCCCTGCCCTGGCATTCCTCTACATTGGGGAATCAAACTTTCCAAGAAGCAAGGGCCTCTCCTCCTATTGATTGTGTTTCTTTATTAAGTGTTCGACTCAGTCCCAATGATATATCAGTTGACCTGCTTTATTCAGTAATAGAAGGCTACATGATCAGGGACAGGTGTGGACTGATGCATGAGACACTATAGTGGCCATTGAGCTCAAGTGCAAATAGTGGCTATTAGTAAATAAGATTACAACAGGTGGCCAAGAAGGCCATGAAATGACAGTGCACACTCCACACTGCATTATTCACATGCTATGCATGATTAAATTTAAGTGTACTGAATTTTATTTGGTTAATTTGTCTTTTACTTCTTGATACTCATTTTAAAGGACAAAGCTTAGGTTTTAGAAGACAAAGTGTGGAAATCAGTCTGGTGGTTCCTCAGAAAATTGGACATAGTACTAACAGAGAACCCATCTATACCACTCCTGGGCATATACGCAAAAGATGCTGCAACATATAACAAGGACACATACTCCACTATGTTCATTGCAGCCTTATTTATAATAGCTAGAAGCTGGAATGAACCCAGTTGTCTTCAACAGAGGAATTGATACAGAAAATGTGGTACATTTACACAATAGAGTACTACACAACTATTAAAACAATGAATTCATTACATGCGTAGGCAAATGGATGGAACTAGGAAGTATCATACTGAGTGAAGTAACCCAATCAGAAAAAAACACACATGGAATGCAGTGACTGTTAAGTGGATATTAGCCCAGAAGTTCAGAATACCCAAGATACAATCCACAAACCACATGAAGCTCAAGAAGAAGGAAGACCAAAGCGTGGATCCTTCAGTCCTTCTTAGAAGAGGGAACAAAATACTCAAAGTAGGAAATATGGAGATAAAGTGCAGAGCAGACACAGAAGGAAAGGCCATCCAGAGACTGCTGAACCTGGGAATCCATCCCATATGGAGACACCAAACCCAGACACTACTGTGGATGCCAAGAAGTGCTTGTGGATGGCCTGATATAGCTGCTTCCTGAAAGGCTCTACCAGAGTCTGACAAATACAGAGGGCAGAGCACAGGGTTCCTCAATGGAGGAGTTAGAGAATGGACTGAAGGAGCCAAAGGGGTTTGCAACCCATGAGAATGACTCATGGCTCCAGCTGCATATGTAGCCAAGGATGACCTTGTCATCAATGGGAGGAGAGGACCTTGGTGCTGTGAAGGTTTGATGCCCCAGTGTAGGGGAATGCCAGGGCAGGGAGGCACGAGTGGGTGGCTGGGTAGGGGAGCGCCCTCATAAAAGAAGAGGGAGGGAGGATGGAATATGGCATTTCTGGAGGGGAAACATGTAAGGGGATAACATTTGAAATGTAAATAAATAAATTATCCAATAAAATGTTATTAGGAAGAAAAGAGCAAAATGATGGAAAGGGAAGAAGCAAAGGTTGAAGAATTCACTACAAGCTACAGATAGCTTAGTTGGAAAATTTAACTATGGTGATAATACTTCTTATACAGTAAACCAAAGTCAGATTAATAACACTTATTCCTGAAGCTCAACAAACATTGTGTCTATAACACAGATCTACTTAGAGGTAGACATTTTAGACATCTAAGAGTCTCATAGTGCTCACTGACATTTTTGCTTCATATATTATAGTTAGTATAAAAATGGGGAATGGTTTATGGGTCTTAGAAAGGCTATATAAGTTGTGTTAGGGCTGATTTAATGAAATATAATGTGTAATATCATGTGACTTTTCCAGAGATACTTTAACAAACATCAACTTGTTACCATATGAGGCAATAATAGTAGACCAAAGACATTTCCACCCAGATCCAACTTAATGAATCAATGAGTTTATTGATGTTACTAACAGGTATATATGTGACTCATAGCGACATTGTTCTTAGAAAAGCTCACCATAGCATGAAGGATGACTCTAAGGCTGCAGCTTTCAAGTTCCCTGCACGAACTGAAGACTCCCTGGTCAGTTGGGAGTCTAAAAGAATTTTGTTTACGTAACCATGGGGACACAATTGTGAGTCTTGGACATTTTCTTTACTTCCAGAGTCTTACTTCCCCCCTTCTTTTGAGGTGGTGTATGTTTCAATTACAAGGAAATAGCTATACAGGAACATAAAAGTAAGTCTTGGGAATACATCAGATTAATGTAAATAACATGCATATAAGAATCCAGCCACAAATTAAACTGGGATGAGTTCTGTATATATGTCTCATCCTCTATGCAGCAAAGCCACAATTTTGCTTATTTGTAACAATTTCTGTTCATTTTATCAATAACAATTCAAATTATTGAAACATAATAAACTTCAAAAGTACATTTTTGGGGGTTGTGATCTAGTTTTTAATAACTGAGCCATCTTACCAGCCCCAAAAATACATTGAAAATATCAACCAAAAGTTACAATGCCATTCTTGTTTTTCTGATCAACATTCTAGAAATTAGACATAATCTGTCAAATCATGTGAATTAAATGATATTTGGCATGTGTATTGATTTGTTTTACAGCTTGACACAAACTAGAGACACCTGTGAAGAGGGAACCTCCACTGAGAACTTTTTTCTGGAAGGCAACTCTGTGGGGATTTCTTGATTGTTGATTGATGCAGGATGGACAACCTTACTGTTGACAATGACAGTCTCTTGCAGGCAATCTTAGGATCTCTATAAAAAACAAAACAAATTGAACAAGCAAGGGTAACAATACAGTAAGAAGCATTTCTCACTTTCTTTGCTTCAGTTCCTGCATCCAGAGTCCTGCCTTGGCTTTCTTTATTGAGGGATCCAGGAGACTGAAGTAGATCTTTTTTTTCCCACAAGTTGGATTTTGTTAGTGTTTTGTCACAGCAATATAAAATAAACCACAGCAGAAATTAGTACCAGAGAGTGAGATGTTAATGTGATTTACCTGATCATGTTTCTATCTGTCTGCCTGCATTTTAGTTTGTTCATCCATCTATCTATCTATCTATCTATCTATCTATCTATCTATCTATCTATCTATCTATCTATCTATCTATCTGTGTGTGCGCATGGAAGAATGTTGGATCTTTGGGCTAGAAAAGATGAGTGAAAAATCAGAACTTAGTGAGCTATTATAAAAGCCTAAACACAGGAAGGTTTAGAGAGTTATGAAAAATTGAAGTCAGAATGTGAAAGTTCAGAGAATTAAACAGTGACTATCTTTGAACTTCATGCTGTTCATGTGGCTTGATTTGGACTGTTTTTGTGATATTTAAGATTATGAATCTGTGGAAATAGAAACTTTGTTTTACTGGGACAATTTATACTGGTTAGCAGGGGCTTAAGAATTACTTGTTTCCAAGACAACCAGATCTAAGCAGAGAAACTATGTCAAAAAACAAAACAAAAAAGTTGTGATCAATAAAAGACCAAATCACTAAGATAAAAATATTTATTCAGGATCAACACACAGAAGCTTTGATCCAGAAGAGGTCAAGGCCATGTCTCCTGCTGGCAGGTAAACATGGCAACATGTAAGAGTTTTTGATGCCACACTGGCTTTAAATGTAGGAAATGGGCATGGGAAGCAGCTCAAGGGTGGTACTGTGACTTTTCAAGAGAGTTCATGGGTAATGGTCCAGCCTCAGTTGCTATAAAATCCACAGGAATGAAGAAGTTCTGGAGAAAAGATGAAGCTTGGCATCATATGGCAAGGTTAGCTTCCCTGAAATGGTCAGAAGCAGCACTGGGTAAGTATGCAGCCTCCGTTACTGTGAACACCCATGATATTAGCAGTGCTGAGATTTTCTACCAAGGCTAGTGGCAGGTGAGGAGTGGAGTTGGCTTGAGACTAGATGACAAGATGCCCATGTCTTTTGGCACTCAATGAGATCTTAGGGATAAATAGAGAAGGAAAAATTATGGTTTGATAGTAATCTACTAGTCTGTTAAACTGACAAGGATCCAAATGTGCTGGCAAATTTTCTTTTAGATTGTTATTTTATTTTATTTCTTGCCAAATGTATACCAACTTTAGACCTGGGAATAAGTACCAGTTGCAGTGGTCCCCATTAGGGAAGACTGGAGTATAATGTTGCAGATACATTTTTTAAATTGAATTTCTGTGGCAAATATTTTCACTTTAGTTTTTTTTCTCACTATGTAATATAATACCTTGGAAGTACATATGATGCTATGTCAGTGTATGTATCACCAGAACTGGGCTTTCATGTGCCTAATAAAGAACGAATGAAGCATTCAAATTCATTAGTACTAGGGACCATTGCAACTTACACTTTCCTATAATTTTCTTCAAAATGAAGATAATTTAATGTTAAAATGAAAACATTTAAAATCATGAAATATTTTCATCTCTAGGACCTAGTTTTAATTCACTGTGGAAATAAATTCAATGTAAGGCTTCATATAAATTACTTCAAAGTGTACTGACATGGTTTTTTATACATTGTTTACATAAATTCAACAATTTGCATTAGAAAACATTTGAAAGTCTTCTAATCAATTCTACACGATCAAGAGGAAGAACCCAAATTGAACAACTATGTTTCCTCTTAGTTCATAAAGAAAATAGATGCAGAGTATTAAACTACTTTCCTGAACTGATAAAGCAAATGATTCTGAGGAAGAGGTAAATTGATCTTAAGTGCAAACTGGAAACAAGGGAGAGATGATGAAGAAATCCTAAATGCTATTTTTGAGATCTTGTGAATTTTCTCTTTTAGAACTAATTCTTCCACGTAACTTCAAACTCAAACTTCAAGGTAAACATGTTAGTTTAAGAAATCAATTTAGTGTCAGTTAACATAAGTTTTTATTTTAATCACATATTTACTTTAACAATAGCAATGATTATATCTTACTGTCTTTTGGAGAATTCTAAGGAGAATTTAACTGTTAGAAGATATGAAAAATGCTAAAAAGAACAGTATGCATGATGTACAGCTTCCCAGTTTTATAAGCCAAAGGCGTATTTCTGTTGTTCTAACCCCACAAGTTTGTTTACTCCACTTCTTGCCCTTCTCAGTTCATATATCTATGTTTTAAATGGTCTAACCTCATTTTCTTTCCACTAATTCCTTTAGATACTTACACACACACACACACACACACACACACACACACACACACACACACACAACCACACACTACTGATTTTCTAGATAATTCTTTCCAATTTTATCCACATGGTCACTGTTATTCATTGAAAGTCATAAAAGACATGTTAAATGTATATGCTGAGAACTGAATTTTAACAGTTAATTTGATGATAACCAAGCTATACTCTGTAGAGGGTAGATATAAAGTAAGGTACTAGAGGATACAAGTAGAACTTATTAAAATAAGGAAATGAAATCGATGATTATGGATGAATGCTGTGGAGGAGAGAAATGAGAGGATCAAATGTGGAGGGAAGAGGAGAGGAATTGAGGGAAAGAATACGATAAGAGATATCTAAAATTAAGGGATATTTGAGAGGGTAATATGGAAACCCTATACAGTAGTAACTTCCTAAAATATATTCATATATGAAGATAATCTAAATGAAATTTCCTTACAATTAGGAGACAGAGAGTCTCTATTGGCCAATGCCTAGAGCCAAATGAAGCCCCCAGTGACCAGTGATGATATTACATTACATATAATTGAGTTGTTGGCCAAAGTGATCCCATGGAGGTCCCCAAACAACATAGGATGTTGTCAGGACAAGAGGTTGCTCTCAATAAACAGACAGCAAGGTGCTGAAGACAACACCCACCAGAGCTCACTAAGCAAGCTGAAGTTGAGCTGGTTCCTACATAGAGACTCCATCCCATATCCCAGTCTTTAGTACAGTCTTTAGTTCCTACCAATAAACAGACAGTAGGTGCTGAGGACAATACCTACCAGAGCTCACTAAGCATGCTTAAGTTGAGCTGGTTCCTACATAGAGACTCCCTCCTATATTCCAGTCTTTAGTACAGGAAGTTATTCTGCATGCTCCCAAAAGAGAAAATGTAAGCATGAAGCCAGCCACAAATACTTTGATCTACAATGGTGTACTACCTCCATTATTTTCTAGGAAAGTAGTTCCATTTTGTGGAGTGGGCCTTAAGTCAAATCAGTTATTGTTTGGTTACTCCCACAAGCTTGGTGTCATCAGCATGTGCAAAACCTCTAGTCCCTTTCTGAGGCTGTTTTATTTCAGTTAACATAATGATAACCTTTTATATATACCCTTTGTCTGAAAAAGGCCAAAGGAAGATAGAGGCATCCACAGTATTTATCTTGCAACCCTGAGAATTAGTAGCCATTTCATTGTCTAGTATCTTTAAATGCTTTTTTTAGTGTCTTGACATAGTCATCATACAAATATTTAGCCATCTTTGTTTATGTTAGTCTTAGGTGATTTATTATTTTTTGATGTCATTGTTAACATATTATTTTCACTCACATTTTGTGGTGAATTTCTCATTAGAATACAAAACGAAAAACAAAGCAAAAACAAAAAACCCAAACTCACTGCTGAATATTTTCTAAATTTTAAATTTATAATAATATCTTTTCTGCTCAATGAGAATTTCATATACTGAAGAAATTTAAATCAAATTCACTTTCTGTGACTCCTCAAATTCCTGTTGTATTCTCTTACTCTCTCCCATTTTGTGTGTTTTTAAAAGCCACTGCATATCTTCAGTGCTATGTGCATATGGATAGATGTAGGGTTGCCTCCTGAAGCTAGGTTGATTCCCCAAGCAGATATCAATGACCAAAACCTCCTCAGATTGTGTTCATTCCATTACTTCAGTGAAAGTGTGTATTTAAGAGTTTTCTTGGTCTGTATAGTACCATAAAGGATGATTTGGCTTATTTCTTTCCTATTTGCTTTAATTTACTTTATTTTTTGGTCTTACTGATCTGACTGGGACATTAAACTTTACATGAATTAAGTACTTACTGATAATAGATACCCTTCCCTCTGTCCTGGCACTAGAAAAAAAGAAACACTTTGTTTTTACCTTTTTTAATGTTGATTATTTTTATACATTCAGATTTGTAACTTTTACTCTTAATTTCTTCAGGATTTATGTTGTGTGTAGAATATTGAAATTGATTGGATGTGTTTTCTGTATCTGTTAATATAATCATGTGGTCTTTAGGTCTATTTGCTGTATTATCTTTATTAACTAGTTTACATTAAATCAGCCTTGCATTCCTTAGAAAAGTTCAATGTAAATATTATACAATCTTAATATGTTTTTGAGTTCAGTTTGCAAATAATTTAATAAGAATTTTTATATCTCTTTGTCAAGAAAACTGTTCTGTAGCTTTCTCTTTATGTAGTGCCCTAACCCTGTTTTGGTATATGGATAATACTGTCTTTGTAAAATGAATTTGGCAGTATCTCTAATTTTTATATTTTATGGAACTGTTTGAGATTTGCTGGTATTATTCTTCATTACAAATTTGGTAGAACTTATCGGTGAATCCATTTGGTTCTAGGCTTTTCCTTGTGTGGAAACTTTTATTACTGTTTCAAATTTGTTCCATTTAATGGGTATATCGAAGTTGTTTATTATGAAAACGAATAGTGAATTCCTGATGAAATTAGTAGGAAGTAGTTAAGAAATTCATTAATGGAAGAGACGCTAAATTCACCTTTTAAAATGTCAGAGAAGCCAATTTTGCAAGTGCATGGAATGCAGATGTGCAGTATCCTCTTAGTCCCTTCTACTGAAAGCTGAGTTAAAAGTAAACACCACAGGAATCTTAAGAATACAAAGTTTAGATTTGAAAAGATGGGAAATGTAATCTCATCTAAATAATTTTTAAAAATATTTTATGGAGAATAACCAATAGTATTGGCTATAGTCTTGTTTGTTCTGTTAAAGGAATACAGCCATTAAATGATTATTAATATAATTCTGCTGCACTTGTAGATTAATTTCTGGCTCAGCCATCATTAGAAAGACTTTTTAACACTGTAGATAAGGATAAATACAGAGACCCACAGCTGGAAGATGTACAGAGTATGAGAAACTTTGGAGGTGTCACACTTAAATGGGATGGCTCTGTCAAATATCTCTCCTTAGGATTGGACTCTGTAGAAGAGGAGGTGGAAAGGTAAAGGCCAATAGAAAATGAACAAAACCAAGGGAAAAAAATCGTCCTAGACAGAACAGGAAAGGCCCACATAGTAATTCACAGAAATAGTAGCAGCATGCACAAGGTCTCCATCAGTCTAATCCAGATGGGATCACACTGCTGAGATGGGAGGTAGACACAAACCCCATCTACAACCCAGAAGGCATCTTAAATTGATAACCAGTCACAAAAGCAAAAACCTAGTTTTCCATCTTGGATACATAATACTTAGAAAATTATTCAAATTTGGATGTGAAAATATTTATTACATATGTAATAGTAAGAAAATATGAATTACTTTATTAAATTAAATTGGATAAACAAATTGTGGTGTAGCCTTAAGAATGGCAGGCTCCAGGGATGAGATGGGTCAGTAGGTAATAGTACTTGCCACCAAGCCCGATGAGCATTTGATCTTCAGGGTCCGTATAGTGGAAGAAGAGAACAAAATCCTGTAAGTTGTACTCTAATCTTTACATGCTTTCCATGGTTAGCTTGCACAAAGACATGCACACTGTATACACTGTATACACACACACGCACACACACACACACACAAGCACACACTCATGCGCACACACACACATGTACACAAACATGCCCATGTACATTCACACAAAATAGATTGTATTTTAAAATTATGCAATAGAAATAGACGTCTCTTTACCTATTTAAAAATAATATTTTACAAAAATTATTTCAATATTCATATGTATTCAATATTCATATGTCAACAACAAGCACAAGGCACAGAGGGTAAACTGGAAGTTGGGTGAGGCTGTATAAACTCAGTGTCTGCCGTATGTAATGTTCTTCCTCCAGCAAGGCTAAACTATCTAAAACTCCCCAAACATCACTGCCACCTGTGCATAAGGTGTTCAAACACCTAAACCTCCTTGAGGTATTATTCATATAAACCATCATAATCAAATATGAATATTTCACAGTATTCCACTTAATTTCATACCTTCTGTCTTTTAACAAATTCAATTTTGATAATTATTTTGCAGTTTGCCATTTTGTTTTCCATTTCTAAACCATGAAACCATGATTTCTGTAGAGGATCTGCATGAGTACCACTTCCCCAAATAAACATTGATATAGAAAGGTTACAGTTGTGAAGTAACATTTCCTTCAACGATAAAGGCAGATGTTTTACTCTCGTTAAATTTCAATGACCTTTTAGCTATCTATACTCTAATTTCTAAATGGGGAAACACTGAGTGCTTTAGATTTATTCCATGAAAGCACAACACTGTGATGATGGCCTTTTTGGTTTTTGATTTAACTCATTTTAGTTTTGATGTTGTTGGTATCCTATAGGATAAAAATAAATTATCTTGTTTGCATAAGAAGACTGAACAAATGCAGTTGATGTAGATTGTAATATCTTTTAACATTCTTGGGACTTTCTGTGTCAGGTCATATATATTCAACTGTCTAAACCAAATTAAACTGTAATTCCTACCAAATCTTTTAAAATCTCCCCTAGGAAGAGAGAATGGGAGGGTGCAACTCTAAGGAGTAGCTAAATGCTGTACTCATTTCCGTTCAGTTTGAAATTAAATCATATTTCTGATTATTTGATAAAAATCTGCTGCTCTCACTATGCATTTATTAATGTGAAAGAGCAAACACTGTATTTGTATACTAGTGTTTTCACATCTCAAGGGAGAACTAATGCAGAGAATGGAAAGGTGAAGCAAACATAAGGCTTCAGAATTAAGCATTAGCTATTTATGGATCCTGTCAATGGAAATGAAAATTAAGTATAATCAGAATGTCTTATATATGACTATGAATCTGTCAAAAGAAGTTAATAAACTATAAAACATATAATACAAATGTTATTCAGTTATTTAATTATTTTACTTAACTAGGACATAGCTATACTCTAACATGGGAGGCAAACACAGATAAAGTGGTCACTAAATATATGTTGAAAAAAATAAAAATAATGACTAACTATAATAAAAAAGTAAAGTAATACAGACTTTACTCATGTATACTTTCTATTTTTTGAAATAAAGTAACTCTATGAAGCCTAAGCAATCCATGAGTTTGTAGTAGTCTTGTCTCTCCCTGTTCAATTCTAGGACTGAAGCTATGTACCAGCAGACAAATGGTGACTTTGATATTGTAGAACCTAGTGTTCTCACTGGAATACATAGATCCCTAGGCAACTGCCTTTGAAGAGTATATCTGATCTCTCATCTTTCCCTCATTTCTTTGCTCTACTGTGAATAGAGTAGCTTTGTTCTATTATTCCCTATGCCATTATATTGGGCCAACACAGAGCCTAAACATAATTGACCTAGCCAAGAGCAGGCCAAAATCTCTAATCTAAGAACAATATACTTTTTCTCTCTTTAATATTTGTTTTTTTTGTCATTTCCTTAGTCACAATGTAACCAAACCCGACAGACACATCAACCATGTTATCAATATTTAGGCCATAGGAAATCAATTGTATCTAGATGTATCTATAAAGAGATGTACTACTTGCTTTAAGTATAATTTAAAGACATTTCTTATATGGGTTAGATTATCCTTCTGTGATATTAGCTAGCTGAACATTTTATGTAATATTTCATTACATATTTTATTGACTTGTAAATTTGTGTGTGTGTGTGTGTGTGTGTATGTGTGTGTGTGTGTGTGTGTGTGTGTATGTGTGTGCACATGCACGCTTGGGTGTGTGTACATGAATCCATATGCATTGTGAAAAGCAAGCTGCTAATTAATGCCAAGTGTCTTCTACTGCTTTCTATTTTGTTTCTGAATCAGCCTCTTTGCTGCCTGGATCTTATTTATAGGATAGTCTGGCTGACCAACAAGCTTTGGTAATCCACTTCTGACCCCAACCTAAAGTCCTTAATATTTTATAATATTTAAGTTACCAAATAATTTTTAAAGCATTTAAAATAAAAGCTTGTTACAAGCAAGAATATTCAAATGACTCAAAGAAACCATGATTTTGTTTCCAAGTCAAATGCAAATAGGCAATCAAAACTTGGTAATCAATTTCTAATTATTATCCTATTACCTTTATTTATTTAATTAGTCAAATAAAATGTACAATCATATTATGTACAACAAATACTTATTAGCTTTACTTGCAAATTTCTGAATGCCTTGCTTGTAATCAATTAATTTATATACAGACTAGATAATTTGTCAAATTGATTTAGAAGTAAAACATAAGCAATCTGTCTCTACAGCATGTTTAACAACATTCTTTTTTTTTCATAAACCTCTACCCAAGAATACAGTCCACATCAGTGTACCCCCTCCTCCCTCCTTCATCTCAGAACTCCAGTGTTTTAGTTTTCTCCATTATTCCAAGGGATTGATTCGGCCTAACACTGATACAAGATAGTAGAAATCCCCAAGACAAATTCTATAATTATCTGTTCTGTAGAGACTATAGAAAACTGTAGTAGAATATTTCCAATACTCAAAATCACTTTTACTGACTAAAACCAGAAAGCACAATGAAGTTCATGTCCACTGTACAGAGGACTAGATATCAATGGAGGATATAATATATTTCATTTTACTTCTGTTTCAGTCTTTTATTTGTATGTTTGCAAATTTGCACTCCTGTGTAATATTTATTACCTTTGGGTCTTTCCATTGTGTGATTATATCTTCATTAAGCTCCTGAGGTTCTTTGCAACTATTCTGTGGTGGCCGGAACTGTTTAGTTTGTCTACAACATATGTAATCTCCATCTCAATACTTATTTTCTAGTCTTTCTTTCCCATTCTGTTAGTCCTTGATTATTATTATGATACCTTTGCTATCATTAAACACGCTCCTCAGAACATGCTAGTTATGTTTTCTGACCTCATTGAATATCTAATTTAGTCACCTAATTAAACTGTATTTTTAGTATCAGAATTTTTAGAAATACTTTTTCCTGTTAGCTTATGTAATGAGGAAGACTTCCCTGTATGAAGAGCTATATAAAATAAAACAAACAAAATGAGTAAGGAAAAGGAGAGGCATATGTACTTCTATGAAAGTATAAATGACAACATAGAAACATACAAAAAATATATATAAAGTCAAGCCAATTTGTCACTCAAAAAATCCTCACAATATTTCAATATCTGAAATAATTAATACTAAGAAAACTGAATTGTGAGGACCATATTTCAATGTTCTACTTCTAAGAATGTCCAATGACTTCAAAGAGAATTTCTATAAGCAGAAAAATGAAGTAACAATATCAAGAACAATTCAATTAGGATTTAATAAAGAAAGTAAAACAAAAAGTCAATAGAAACATGAAACAACAAGACTAACTCCTTTCTATACCCAACAAAACAATTTCAAAGCAAAAATATAGTCAAAAGGCTAAAGGCAACAGGTAGAGAATATTTACTTTATTGAATTTTCTCCCAAATAGAAAACATATCAGATAATGAATCAACTCTGAACAATTCCAAAAACCCCAAATAATCACCTTATTCTTACCTGATCATAATAGGATAAAATCAAAAGTCAATAACAAAAGACACCACAGAACCTAAAACTATAAATGGAAATCAGTAATGTACATATGACTATTGGTTCATGGAGGAAATAAGAGAGGTTTTTTAAATGATTAGAGTAAAATTGAATTGAAAAGAAAACCAACCCACTTATCAACAATTTACTATAATCTTAGGATAAAAATAAAAGGGAATTTCCTAAATATGAATCCATTTATTTAAAATGATGAGATGAATCTGTAAAATATATCCTAATGATGTAGTTCTGAAAACAGAAGAAAAAATACTAAGGCCCAAGTTAATAAGTAGAAATTAATATTAAAATTAAGTATAGTGAGCAATAAAATAGAAAACAAAAGAATACAATAAGTTCAATGAAGTAAGGAGTGTGTTCTTTGAAAACATGTACAACATTGACAGACTCTTAGCCAAATTAGCAATACAAGAAAGAAGAAACAAAATAATAAACCTAGAGATGAGTTGTCTCAGCACAACAAATAGCAATAAAATTGAGAAGATATCACATAGATATATTAAAAACTTATATAGCAATAGCTTAGATAATATTGAATAAATAAGTAATTTTTTAGATATGAAATGAACAAAAAAGATGGAAAACTTGCTTAGCTGTATAAAAAACTCAGTTTATGTTGAACTGAAAGAAGATAGGGACAGATGGCTTCACTGATATATTTATTACATTTTTAATATAGTTAGTAGTCAATTAGCCTAAGTACTTCTCAAATTATTAAATAAATATAAAAACTGAATTTTAAGGTAATACTATCCTGATACCAAAATGAGGTAAGAGTTTATTTATAAAAGAAAACTATAGATGAACACCATTGATAAATGTGATTTATGAACATTATTCATAAAGTACATACAAATCAAATTCAATGAACAAATCACGACAAAGTTGATTTTGCTACAGGAGTTTAAGAATTATCCAACATACATAAATTGACAATTATAAAACAAAATAAAAAAAAATGTAGGAACTTATGGCCAGAAATCTCATGACCATCACAATAAATAGAAAAAGAAAAACCAGAAAAAGACACTAGAAGATGGGAAGGCCTCTTATACTTATGGAGTTGCAGTATTAATATCACCAAAGATGGAAGGATACAGAGTCAATGAAAAGGAATGTAATTCTTGTCAAAGTTCTTATGATATCCTTCACAAAACTAGGGGGAAAAGTACCCCTAGTTTCATTAGGAAAATATAAAATCCAAATAGCAAATGGAATCCTGAGCAAGCATAATCATGTTGGACTCATTACACTGTCTAATTTTTATTATGTTATAGAGCTATAGTAATAAAAATTACATTATACCATCATTGATGGGAGAGTTACTGTCATCCTTAGAAGCAAAATCCCCGGAGACATTTTTGGACTTTGAGTCAGCTTAAGGTGGGATTTCTGGCTTTATAATGAAAAAGAATTTCAGAATGGGACAGTGTATAAATTATATGAAAATTTTATTAGATATATTTTAATATAAGTTTAAGTAGGAAAGTTGAGAGAAAGAGAAAGTTGTTAAGAAATATAGTCAAATTCAAAGCATGGGTAAGAGCCTCTTTAAGTAAACTCCCAGAAAATAAATGATCCTCAAATGTAGGTATGTATACCTCAAGGGAATTCTCAAGTGTCCTAGCTTAGAAACTTAAATTCTATTTTCTCCTTTTAAATGAAAAATATGATATGTCTTTGCTGCCACCTTGGATGAATTTATTATATAGAATTGTAATCTAATAATTATATAGAATTATAAACCAAAGGCCTCCATGATTGCAGAAAGAGTTCAGTATGTGTTCATACCCAGTAGAAAAAAATAAGTTTCAAGTGAAGTTCCTAGGTAATTGGTGTTCAGCTAGGAAGAGTGGAGACCTTTGACCAATTATTAGTGTGATAATTATTGCTTCTTTTCTGACAAGAAACTTCAGCTAGATTCTAGGGTAAAGAGCTCCTGTCCCTTGACATGTACCCAAGATTTTTCCTGCCACTATGTCTTGCCTCATTACTGGCACGAAAGCCGTATGTAGATCAATGGAAAGCCATGGAGAACACAGCATAAAATCCATACAGCTTCAGCTACCGAATATTTTGACAAGGATCTAAAAAATACATTAGAGAAATGACACCCTCACCAGCCAGTGGTGCTGGCAATACTGGATAACTACATTTAAAAGAATAAAAATTGATTTTTATCCATCCCTCTAAGGAAAAAATTAAAATCAAAGTACATCAGGCATGAATGTCAGACATGAAGCATTAAAAGTACTTGGAAAAAAAAACACATAGGTAAAATGCTTCAAAATATAAAGACAACCAGTGACTTGTTATAAATGATAATAGGGCAAGAAGTGATTCTAAGAACATTCAAATGAGATTATATAAATTTAAAAAGCTCCACAGCAAAGAAAACAACAGAGTGAACAGACAGCCATCAGAAAATATCTAGCAGCTACTCATCTCATGGGGGTTAGCATTTACCATTTATAAAAAGCTCTCTCTGTCATCCTCTTCCTCTCTCCCTCTCTCATTCTCTCTCTGTCTCTCTGTCTCTGTCTGTCTGTCTGTCTGTCTCTCTCTCTCTCTCTCTCTCTCTCTCTCTCTCTCTCTCTCTCTCTCTGTCTCTGTCTCTGAGTTACTTGGCAAATACAGTGAACAGAACCTTCTCATACATGCAAAAATAGTATAAAACAAATGCTGATTATCTTTACTCATAAAAAAATCACAAATGAAATTCCTCCACTCTTGCTGGAATTTCAGGGCTCTCTTTTAATTCATTGCCCCTTTTATTAGTTGTTGTTACATGCATGAAGGAGAGCAATCAGCGGTAGATATAGGAGGGTCTGGACTGAATAGAGGGAATAGAGAAATTGTGTAATTATATTATAATCTAAAAGTAAAGGAAAAATGTCAAAAATGATACCAGTTTCTGAGTTTTACTTGTTTTCACAAACATGCAAAGTAAATGCTAAAGCATTCATGTGAGAGTGACTTTGGATCATTGGATTCCCCATTTTCTTCCAACTTCCATCAGTAGGAGATGGATGCTCTGCTGTTGACCCTTCCTCCTTGTCAAACTACCATTCACAGATCTAGATATTCTAACCCCAGATGTGGATCTGCACTATGTTCTTCAAGTAGTATTAGCATAAATACTGATGGAATAAAAATATGGGAGCAAACTGGGGGTTTAAAACTTTTTTAAAAGACAATTAGACAGACAGAGGGGAGAGAAGAATGAATAGAGGATGGATTAACAAAACTAATGATGTATACAAAGCATATGAAAACCTACTAGTTGGATAATTTAAAAGTATAGTGAGTTTAAATGAAATAATATTGTAAGTACCCTGTATGGATGAACAATTTTGTTCCTATAAAATTTCTTTATTAAATGAAAATCACTGTTCTTGACGTAGTATACTACCTATGTTTTATTGCTAAGTGAGGCATCAATGTCCTTAAAATAACACATGATATTTTATATTATTTGTGGCTATTGTGAAGGGAGTTGCTTCACTAAATGCTTTCTCAACCCTTTTGTCATTTGAATAAAGGAAGGCTACTAATTTATTTGAGTTGATTTAATGTCCAGCCATTCTGCTGAAGTTGTTTATCAGCTGTAGAATGTTTGGGGTCGCTTATGTACAGTATCATATCATCTGGAAATAGTGACACCTTTACTTCTTCTTTACTAATTTGTATCCATTTCATCTCTTTTATTGTCTTACTGCTCTAGCTAGAACCTCAGATACTATAATGAATAGATATAGGATGAATGGGCATCCTTGTCTTGTCCCTGATTTTAGTGAGACTGTTTCAAGAATCTCTCCATTTCATTTGATACTGGCTGTTGGTTTTCTGTATATTATTTTTATTATATTTAGGTATAGGTCTTGAATTCCTGATCTCTGTTGTATTTTGTCAAATACTTTTTCAGCATCTAAAAAGATGAGCATGTGATTTTTTTCTTTGAGTTTATTTATATAGTGGATTACATTAATGGATTTTTGTATATTGAACCAACCTTGCAGTCCTGAGATGAAGCCTGCTTGATCATAGTGTATCATAGTTTTGATGTGTTCTTGAATTCGGTTTGTGAGAATTTTATTGAGTATTTTTACATGAAACTTGACTCAGGGAGTGGAGAGGTCTGGTGGGATGGGTGTTTGTGGGGGGTGGGGATATCCTCTTGGAGAATGGGGTGGTGGAAGGAGGTTTGGGATGCAGACCAGAGGATGGACTGGGAGGGGAAAAAAGACTGGACTGTAGAAAACGATTAATGAATAAAAAAACACAAGATATTTTTACTTCTCTTGTTTACATTTATTTTTTATTTTTTATGGCCTAAGTTTATTTTATTCATAATAAATTGAACTTAAAAATTAATATGAAAAGGCAAATATAAATTTAATCAATGATTATAAAATGAAAATATGGGTCTAAATTTTCCTATGGAATAAGTGACATGAATATATATTATATTTAAATATTAATGTCTTTTTTATTATAATCAACACAGTATATATTTTTATACCAATCATAAAAATGGTGGACATGTTATTAAGTGAACATAAATAGATAAAGTCTTTTGTTTGTTTATTGGTTTTGTTTTTAGTAGAGCTTTAAATCTTGGATCTTACTGTTATACAAACCCAAAATAAGAACAATTTTTAGACGTTGGAGCTCATTGTTATAAGGCTGTACTTCAAGATACCTGGCAATACCAAAGGATTTTACCTCCATAGTAGCTAAGATAAGAGTTGATAGTTCTGCTGCACCAAGGAATGAATTGTAGGCATGATTATTTGGATACGTATTTCCTGCTATGGTCAAAGCTATTTGACTTGAGTGATTGTCCTCATTCTCAACTCACAGGAAACAGGTTACATTCATTTAAGAAATGGTGTGTGTATTAAGATGGTCAATCCATGAAGTCATTCATTAACTGTTTCAATGAACAATGGTTCTGCTTGGAGGGTTGCACAGACATTAGGTGAGGGTAAGATTCTGGTTCATTGTCTAGGATGATTTTGAAAAGCATTCATCTCAGAAAAAGAGTAACTTATAAATTCTTCTTCTTTAAAATTGATACAATAATTATAAATATCAAGCAAAACATTCAGTCTCACTCTTTGTTGTTCTCTTACAAGCTACCTTCCAAATTAATAGTCTACATTTCTTTTGGCTGAATAAATAATCTTGAAATATATAAGCTGTTGTGAAAACCATAGTATAGTGTAAGAACATCAAATAAACAATCCCACTAATAGAGAGGCTGAGACAGGAGAAACATGGTTTCAAGACCATTATATGGTACACAGCAAGACAGTGTCATGTACAAACAAGCAGAAAGTGTATATGGATTGTACAATATTGGACCTATTTCTCCAAGTTACCAAATAAGAGAGATGACTGGATAATAGGCAACAAATTTCTAATCTTCATATTTTTGAATTTCAATTGATTAGGATATGTTGGCAATATTAATTTTCATATTAAGGGATATTAAGGAAAAGTGGTTGTTACTTTCTATTATTTTGTTGTTAGAGGTGGAATTATGTTTGCGTGGGTTTGTTGAAAAATTACTTTATTGTATCTTCTAGGGTGTAATTTCACTCCTTGTGTTGGTGTTTTCCATATATTATCCTATGTAAGGCTGTATTTGCAGAAATATTGTATAAATTTGTTTTTTTCATGGAATATCTTGGTTTCTCCATCTATTGTAATTAAGAGTTTGCTGGGTATAGTAGCCTGGGCTGGCATTTGTGTTCTTTTAGAGTCTGTATGACATCTGCCCAGGATCTTCTGAGTTTCATAGTCTCTGGTGAGAAGTTTGGTGTAATTCTGATAGGTCAGCCTTCATATGTTTCTTGACCTTTTTCCCTTACTGCTTTTAAAATTCTTTCTTTGTTTAGTGTATTGGGTGTTTTGGTTATTATGTGATGGGAGGAATTTCTTTTCTGTTCCAGTCTATTTGGAGTTCTGTAGGCTTCTTGTACATTCATGGGCATCTCTTTTTTTTAGGTTAGGGAAGTTTTCCTGTATAATCTTGTTGAAGGTATTTACTGGTCCTTTAAGTTGGAGGTCTTCACTCTCTTCTATACCTATTATCCTTAGGTTTGGTCTTTTGGGTTAGGTGTTTTTTGCTTTTGTATTTTCTTTGACTGTTGTGTCAATGTTGTCTATGGTATCTTCTGCACCTGAGATTTTTTTCTTCCATCTCTTGTATTCTGTTCTTGATGACTCCTGACTCTTGTTCTTGATGACTCCTGACTCTAAGACTCCTGATCTCTTCTCTATGGTTTCTAACTCCAGGGTTCTCTGCCTTTGTGATTGCTTTATTGTTTTTAGTTCCATTTTTAGATCCTGAATGGTTTTGTTTGTTTCCTTCATCTGTTTGATTGTGTTTTCCTGTAATTCTTTAAGGGATTTTTGTGTTTCTTCTTTAACATCTTCTAGCTATTTACCTGTGTTCTGCTGTATTTCTTTAAGGGAGCTATTCATGTTTTTTTTAAGTCCTCTATCATATCATGAAAAGTGATTTTATATTTTGCTTTTCTGGTGTGATGGTGTGTCCAGGACTTGCTATGGTGGGAGAAGTGGGTTCTGATGATGCCAAGTAACCTTGGTTTCTGTTGCTTCTGTACTTATGCTTGCCTCCCACCATCTGGTTATCTCTAGTGCTACCTGCCCTGGCTATATCTGACTGGAGCTCATCCTTCCTGTGATCCTAGTTGTGCCAGAACTTCTCAGAGTCAATCTGTCTCTGTGATTCTGTGATTCTGGGATCCTATGATCCTGAGATCATGGGTGTGTCAGAGCTCCTGGGAGTCAAGTTTTCTCTGGGACTCTGAGATCATGATGTGACCAAGTTCCTGTGATCCTGTGATCCTGGGCATGTTAGAGCACCAGGGAGTGTAGCTTCCTCTGAGTGTTGTGGGACTGGCTGCAAAGTTTGCACCTAAGGTCTGCTCAGGGCACCAGCATAGACAGACGCAAGGAATTTGGGCCATTGGTATGGTAAAGTTCCTGTGTGCCAGGGTCTGGCTGATCCCAGTTACTCCCGGTGTTGGGACAGATGTTGTGTACTCCTCACCTCTGATTCCATGATCCTGGGTGTATTAGAGAGACTGGGAGTAGTGCTTTCTCTGGGTGTTGTGTGACTGGTTGTGAAATTTGTGTCTAAAGTCTGCTCAGGGCACTGGTACAGACCTTGATTATATTTCTAAAAGTACCACATTTCTGGAGATTGCAGGAAACTGAAATCTATTTTGATCTGATCAAGAAGCTTTACTCCTCCTTACCATCTTCATACCTCTAAAAGATATTATAAAGTTCACTGGGGCAGAAAAGTTATCAATGGTATTAAACAGCTTTGGAATATGCAGCCTACATTACAAACTTACTAAGCAAGGTTCACCCATTGGTGCAGCAGTAGCATGACTGTTATAAATTAACCAAAAATTTTTCTGATTGGATTTAAGATCTGGTCCCTGGGAGGGTGTCTTAGGCTTTCATTGCTGTGAAGAGACACCATGACCAAGGCAACTCTTATAAAGGCAAATGTTTAATTGGGAGGTTAGTCAATAATCATCATGCTAGGAAGCATGACAGTGTATAGGCAGACATATTGCTGAAGGAGCCTAGAGTTCTACATCTTGATCTCAAGGCATCCAGAAGGAGACTATCTTCTGCCCTGGGTAGAGCCTGAGCATAGGACACACTTCTTTCAACAGGGTCACACCTCCTAATACTGTCACTCCCCACGACCAAGTATTCAAATTCATGAATCTATGGGGCCTGAGCCTACCCAAACCACTACAGAAGAAATTCTTTCTTGGTAATGTAGACCTCTTCAGAATCACAGGGTGGTGGAGTTTATAAAATCTAAAGTGGATGATACTTGTATAATTAAGATTCTCAAAGAAATGGAATGGATGAGAGAGATTTCTTAAGTCAGCCTATATTTAAAAAGTAACAAAATCTGAATCACTCACAGGAGGCTGAGGACTTGTAGTTGCTTGGTCTCTGAGGCTGGATGCTGAAGTAGTGGAGTTGTCAAAGAAATAGTCTGGTTCACAAGGGTAAGAGTGACTTTGCAGTCATGATCTTATGCAGAAAACCAGGAATGGTCTTGTAGGGCCCCTGGTTACTAGTCCACCAGGAAGCCTGGAATTGATGGTTGTGATAGCAGCCAAGGAGTCATCACCAACAACTTAGAAAAATGTCAACTCACTGACAAGAAGGGAGGCCAAGTGAGCAAAAGACAGGTAACCTTTCTATGGCTGTTACCAGATGATGTAGTACACAACCATGTTGTTTCTCTAGTCAATGGAAACAATCAGAACAGTCCTTCAATTAAGACTCACTTCACAAATGAATCTAATTTGTGGCAAGTTGTTGTTAAAACCAACCATAATATTTATTGAAAATCAATGTTGTGTTGTGGGTCAGCCAGTCTGGGCCTCCCTCAACCCGAGGGGGAACAGGGTCCCAGTACAGGTCGGCAAGGCATAGGCAGATAAGTAATGGCATACGCAACACAAGGAAGTGCAGGATCTGAATATATTTCTCAAAATGGCATCAGAGTTTTACAGTCATTACAACAAAGAAAAGAAAAATCTGACAGCTCAATGGTCAAGGTACATCTGAGGCCATCTGAAACACACTGGGTCTAAAACAGCAGCCATCTCCTCTGGACTGGTGCAGCACCCCTGGGCTCTGAGCACTGGGCCTGTGCAGGCTCGGCCAGAGTCCCAGGGGGCTGCGGGTGAGCCAGCCAGGAGGGTTGAGGCTCGAATCTTGAATCTTGAATACTCTCTCTCAAATGCTCTGGGGCTGACTGAGGTTCTCTCTCTCTCTCTCTCTCTCTCTCTCTCTCTCTCTCTCTCTCTCTCTCTCTCTCTCTCTCTCTCTCTCCCTCTCTCACATGCACACACACACACACACACACACACACACTCAGTGCAAGGTCCCACCCATCCTTAGTAAAACGCCCACTATGCTAATCTTCTGGGTTAGTAGAGACATGTCCCATTCTTGCTAATTCCTAGGAGTGGCTCAGCTGCCATATGTGACTGAAAATGAGGATTCTACTTGACCTTGTCCTGGAATAAGTCTCCCATTTTGTAAGCTTCAATGCCCTACCCCCTTTATTATCTTTCTTTTTTTATTATATATTTTCTTTATTTACATGTCATACAATATCTCCTTTCCCAGTTTCCCCTCCAGAAAAACAAAACAAAACAAAAGAAAAAACAACAAGAACAAACCCCTGTTTCTCCCTCCTCCTCCCTCTTCCTGCTCACTACCCCACCCACCCCTGCTTACTAGCCCTGGCATTCCCCTACACTGGGGCATAGAACCTTCACAGGACCAAGGGCCTTTCCTCTCATTGATGACCAACTTTATTATCTTTCTAACAATGCTGGAGGCAATTAGTCTGGAAGTATAACATTCTTTACGAAATTCCAAACCAGGGTTTGGCTAAGATGTTGGAACATTGGTAAAGGTCAGAGAGCAATGTCCAATTTTGTCTAGCTATTAGTAAATCATATCTTGGTGGGCACCTAGCATCTGAGTTGGCAAGGACATATCTGGGCTACCTCTGAGTTAGAGAATGCCACGAATGAACTCCAAGGGACTGGCTTCCTTTGAAACTTTTGCCTCTGGTCTGTTGCCAAGTTTTTGGGTTTGTCACAAGACTTCATTGGAGTGGGCATGGTAATGTTGTCCTAGTGTTTTCTAAATATTTATGCTTCTACTTATAGACTTGTGATGCTCTCAGCATTGGTCAGAAAAGACTTCCCTTTACCATGGACAAGAATCAATATAGAGAATCATAGATGGTCGAAGTGCTGAGAGCAGTTGACAGAGTACTTGTCCCTCGCCAAAAGGAATTGATTTTCTAGTTATTAGAATATCTAGCAACCAGGCATTTGGTTTTTCAATGGAATAAAATTTCAGCTCTGAAAAATGTTCATGAATTAAATGAAGGATTAAAATGTGGCAGCAATGGGCATAGTGACAAAATCTACAAGTCCAGCACCCAGAAGCAGACAAATTACAAATATGAATTTGAAGCTACACTGACCAACTTCTTCTGAGTCTCTCAAAAAGTCAATAGGTGAGGATTTGGCTTAGTTATAGAGAACTTGTCTAAGTTCCTCAGAACCACCACTTTTAATGTAATTTTAAATCCTTATTTGTATTTATCTTTGTGTGTGTGTGTGTGTGTGTGTGTGTGTGTGTGTGTGTATGTGTGTGTGCATATACACTTGTGCACAGGCACATGTGTGCACCCATGAGCCTGATTATGTGTGCATACATGTGTGTAAATGCACATACATGACCATGCAGGAAGAGAACTTCAGATGTGTTGGAACTTGAGTTCCTGAAGATGTTTTGTCACCTGATGTGGGTACTGGGAGCTGAACTCAGGTCCTTTACAAGAATAGCAAGTGTTTTTTAATGTTGAGCCATTTCTCCAGCTATCCGATATCCATTTAAAATAGCGGATTTCACATCTGTTGTGAAATAGCTTGACAGTTTCAGGGAAATAATTTAAGAATGAGATGTATGTAATACTAATGGAAGGTAAACCAGCCTCTCTTTTCTCCTGCCAGAACTGCACATTCATAATTCAAAGTTGTGGCTGGGAAATTCAATTAATTAGACATTGAAGAGTGTTTTCAAAGTAAAATCCAAGTGCAATTATTGAAGCTTATGATCATATTATTGTTGTAAGCTCTCATTACCTCCTCCAGGGAACATTTTCACTATTACAAATGTGAATCATTTTCCTGTAATCACACTCACCTTTTGCCTCTCTTCGGCCCTGATGGATACACATAGATTATAGCTATATAAACTGAAGGCACAGCCTAAGAACTTTGAAACCTCCATCTTCATTGCACTTTCTCAGGTCACTGGCAAAGGAGTCGTGAGTAAATGATTGGTGTAGGTATACAGCACAACATTGTTAGGATATTATTGACATGATTGCATTAAAACTTTTATTTACACACAGAAGAGAGAGCTCAGTGAGTAAAACGCTTACTGTGAAAGAGCTAGAGCCTGTATTCAAATTTGCAGAAAGAGAGAGTACCCACCTGTCATCCCAATGTTTTGACAGTAAGAACGGAAGTAAAGACAGAAGACTTCAGACCACCTAGGTTGTTCTGCAAGTGCAACAGCAGAGATCAAGAAACCTACCCTCAAATAAGGTGCACAATGAGGACTAATGGCAAAAGTGGTCTTCTGACCACCACAGGTGTGCCACAGCACATGTACATATGTATATAGATATCATCTGCACAATTGATGAATGTATAATACATATAAAATTTTCATTTACCACTAATATATTGATGTTTTTCTAAGTTCTTAACATCTCATGTGATCGTTTTTAACTGAAGAAAGTTATATTTCAATTTATTTGAACAGGAAAACATGAACAGCCAATTGTTTTGAATTTGGACAAGATGTAATGAGAATGTCAATGAAAGAGGAGGACACTGTGCAAGGAAAAGCTTGGATCTTTCAGAGCAGTAAGACATCATAAAACTTTGGATTCCAGGTGCTTTTAAAACTATAGCATACAAGAATATTATAGTCTCCCAATGAAGAGTGGGTATCTCAATTTTCTCCTCCCTCTTTATCTCTAGTCTATATAGAGCTTTATTAATGTTATTTAATAATATATATAATAAGTAAATAAAAATATAATAAATAATATTATATATCATATAAATAATATATAAATACTTTCATTTATATGTAACAGAATTGTATTCATAGTATTATCTCATAAATTTCAGCATGCTATTTGATCATTACTAGTTATTCTCATTTATATGTAAAACCAAGAACCTAAAGAAAAAACACTATGAATGCTACAATCACTCATCCTGATATTATATAAAGAGTTACTTTTCCTTTTAATACTGTAACATGACTCTCTTCATCTCATTTCTACAATGTTATTAATTAATTAAGCTACATAGTTTCTTATAGTTTATTAACAAATATATAATACAAATCTCAGTTTATTCTTCATTTAAATGCATGATTGAATCATTGTACACTTCAAAAGGTTTTATTATGCTAGTTTATGAAAGTACTATCTATTTGAATTATGTAATCTTTTTCTAAACTGTCCTGTTTTCTATTGACAAGGGAAGGGACCAGTAAGGAATATAGAACAGAATGCCAACTAAAATGTCAAACCTAATATTTTTTGAAACATTGTTTAATGTAGGCAAAAATTTTAATCCAATTCACTTTGTAAATGGTCTCATGAGCTTTGTAATAGTCATTTCATATTAGTTTAGGAAGAAAAAGAGTACTTTGTAAAGGCTCTTGGATATGTAAATTAACAAGTATTAATTAGTTCCAGCAGCCATATATTTTAAGTTAAAATATTAGAACTTAGCTAAGGCAATAAGTCCAAATCAGGTCTCAGTAGTTTGCATTTTTATAGATCCTTCTAAAGTAATCTGAAATTGACTCTTATTAACTAGTTTGTTAAACTCACTTTATAGTAGGCTGTGCATTTAAATATGTACACTCACTGATTCTCAAGATTTCTGATTAAAGTGCTAGTATTTTTAATAAAACATGCTCTTTTTAGTATTAAACTATGTTAAATAGGCTCTCTGAAATGAGTTGACATTGAAAAGATTACAAGACTATTTTGTTTTCTTTATTCTCTGTTTCTCTGCTGCCTTCATCTTTGCCCTTGACATCTCTCAAGGCACACACCTATCACCTTCAGGACCAATCCACTCAGCCCCAATAATAAAACAGACAGGAACCAGGATTAAAATGATTCAAATGTGTTCCCGTATTTGTTTTCCAGCCATGATATTGGAAACTCATTAATTAGATGCAATCAGCTCTGATGCAAAAGTGAGAGAACTTATTGAAAATGTTTTACTAAACACTCACGGTATTTCAAGGAATTAGAGAAGACCTAGTTGAAAGAGAAACTTTCAAAAGGGACACATTCTACCTCGTTCAGTGCTGCCGCATGACAGGAGAATGCATATATTCTTAGTGAATCCTGTTAATAAAACAGAGACAATGATCGTATCAATACCTTGACTAAAAGGGTTAGTGTCCAGTAGTCATATTGTTCTATTCCAGCAGACTGTGTGTGCTCAGTAAGAAGATTGTCTAGTGGAGACTTGGAAGTGTGAGGCAGCTTGTGTTCTGTGTTGAGGAAGCACACTGAATCTCACACTATTTTTATTGAAATTTGTAATACAGACCCATTCCCTTTGGAGTAACTGTGTAATATGTCATTTTCCAGTATTAAATACAGTGAATATCTAGGTTACATTTTTAACTGTAAGTTGAAATAATGGTTCTTGCTTAATATTTAAAACTATATTTCACACTGACAAGTTATTAATCTGTTTATATCTCTTAGAAGTTATATTAGACTTTGGGGAAATATGGCAGAACAGAAGTCATATCTTGCCTTGACATTTTTGTGGTTGGGAAATTTCTACAGTTTGTTGGAGAAGAGTTTAAATCATTTAGTTCATCTTGGTTAAACTTTGGTCAGTCAAATGCTTCTAGAGATTCGTTTGTTTCTCTTATGTTTTCAAGTTTAGTGATATACAAAACTTCTGGGTATGTTGTAAAGAATCTCTGCATTTCTTCATTATCTTTTGTGTGGTTTTCTTTTCTTCTCTAATTTTATTGATTTGATACTCTGTTTCCTTCAGTTAACTTGAGTTTGTAAATTCTGTTTATTTTTCAGAGAGTTGGTTCTGTTTTGTTTATATTTAGGAATTTTTAAAATTTCTATTTCATTAATTTCTCTCTATTTATTGTTTTGAGGATTGGCTTTTATTTATTTTTCCAGTGCCTTAAGCTTTCAACAGGTTGAGAATTCTCTGATTTTTTTTATATAGGCAATTCGAGTTATAGGCCTCACTTGTAGGATGTTCTTCATTGAATGGCATATATTCTATTATGTTGTCATGACAATTTCAGTTAATTTTGTAAAATATTTTATTTTCTTCTTAATTTATGCAATTTCACTTTCATCATTCATTACTTTGTTGTTTATTCTCTGTGCATTTGTATACATTCTGTACTTTCAGTAAGAAAAACTTTCCATGATAAAACTGGCAACAAACTAACAAACAAAATATATGACTACCAAGCTAGTCCTAGAGAGGATTTTGGAAAAAAATTATTCAGTGTATTTTTGTTGGTGCTACCTGCAACCTTATGTTTTTCTCCCAGCCAATTAGTTCCTAGAAATAACGACTCTGAGCCTTCTTTATTTTTATTTTATATTTTTTATTTTTTTGTTTCCCTCACCTTTTCTTTTTTATTAGATGTTTTCTTTATTTACATGTCATACAATATAAAAAATAAAATAAAATAACAAATGCCTAGGCCGAAAGCTTGGATCTATTCCCCAACTAGCTTAAAATGTAATATCCTGTATATTCTATTCTATAAATGCCATGTGGCTGATTATCTGGTCTTTACTTTCATGTGACCATTTTCCTATCTCTCTAGGGTGAATATTTCATGCCTGAATATTTCCAGAATACTCTCTTTCTGCTGAATATCCTACCTTCTTATCCTGCCTCAGCTCATTGAACAAAAGCTTTATATTGACAGGTAAATGCTTTTAAACAATTTGCAAAAGATTATCTCTACAGTATAAAGATAAACACAAATTCATGAAAGGAAAAGCTAAGCAGTGCTGTTAGTCATTAGACAATTGAAGACCAAAAAAGTATTCAAATAATGAAGCCGATATTATCCTAATACCAAAACCTGATTAATGCTTAACAACAAAAAGATCAGAATTATTGACTAATTTTCTTGACAAACACTGATCCAGAAGTTTTCATTAAAATACATACAAAACAACTTCAACATATTAAATTATGTTTATATATATATATATATATATATATATATATATATATATATATAACTGATATGTTAAATGGAGAAAAATAACATTCATGCTAACATCAGGAATAAAAGAAATGTGCACTTTCACCCTCCTATCTAATAAAGTACTTGAAGTGCTAGAGTAATAAGCCATAAATGGAAATAAAAGGACTAAACGTAGGAAAGAAGAACTCAGAGTATCACTGTTCAGAGAGCACAAGGTTCTGTGCATGTGAGATTGCAAAGATTCTGCCAGGAAAATTTTGGATTTGGCAAACACTTTGAGCAAGTGGCAGGATACAAAATTACCATACCAAAGTCAGTAGCCATGACACAAACATATTGATAACAAAAGCATGGAAACACTGCCATTCATAATAGCTTCAAAAACATATACCTCAATATTAACCTAACTATGAAAGTATAATAGTTTTGCAATGCAAACGTTAAGATACCAGGAAATAAAAATGCCACAGTCATGTATTGTTGGTTTAATTCTGTGCACAAACCACACTGTTGCACTGTGTGCAGAAGTTTCCTAATTCCATGTAATGTGATTCGTTTGTTTTTTCTTTTTTTAATTCTTTTCTGTGTCCTGGGCTTCATTACCTTCTTCTACCAGACTTTCCTATATTGATAACTTCAAGCACTTTACTAATGTATGATTTTTTTTCTACTCATTTCTACTTCCATTTAGTTTTACTTACTTACTTATTTATTTATTTATTTTTGGCTGATGTTATACATTTTTTTTATTATATGATTTCTTTATTTACATTCCAAATGCTCTCCCTTTTTCTGGTTTCCCCTCTTCAAAACCCCCTATTCCCTCCCTGCCCCATCCTGCTCACTAACCTACCCTCTCCTGCTTGATGGCCCTGCCATTCCCCTACAGTGGAGCATAGAGCCTTCACAGGATAAAGAGCCTCTCCTCCCATTAATGACTGACTAGGCCCTCCTCTGCTACATATGCAGCTGGAGTCATGAGTACCACCATCTTTGGTTGGTGGTTTAGTCCCTGGGATCTCTGGGGGTACAGATTAGTTCGTATGTTGTTCCTCCTATGAGGCTGCAAACCCCTTCCGCTCCTTGGGTCCTTTCTCTAGCTCCTTCACTGGAGACCCTGTTCCCAGTTCAATGGATGACTGTGAGCATCCACTGCTGTATTTGTTAGGCACTTGCAGAACCTCTCAGGAGACAGCTATATCAGACTCCTGTCAGCAAGCACTTGTCAGCATCCATAATAGTGTCTGAGTTTGGTGATTGTATATGGGATGGATCCCCAGGTAGGGAAGTCTCTAATCCACACTTTGCCTCTGTAACTCCTTCCATGGGTATTTTGTTCCCCCTTCTATGAAGCTTTGACATATCCACACTTTGGTCTTCATTCTTGAATTTCATGTGGTTGGGTATTTCAAGCTCCTGGGCTAATGAGTGAGTGCATACCATATGTGTTCTTTTGTGATTTGGTTACCTCACTCAGGATGATATCTTCCAGATCCATCCATTTGCTAACATTTTTATGAATTTATTCTTTTAATAGCTGAGTAGTACTCCATTGTGTAAATATACCATATTTTCTGTATTAATTCTTCTGTTGAGAGATATCTGGGTTCTTTCCAGCTTCTGGCTATTATAACTAAGGCTTCTACAAACATAGTGGAGTATGTGTCCTTATTACATGTAGGAGCATCATCTGAGTATGTACCCAGGAGTGGTATTGTTGTGTCCTTGGGTAGTACTACATCCAATTTCCTGACAAATTGCCAAACTGAATTCCAGAGTGGTTGTACCAGCTTACAATTCCACCAGCAAGGAAGGAGTGTTCCTCTTTCTCTACATCCTTGCCAGCATATGCTTTCTCCTGAGTTTTTGATCTTAGCCATTCTGACTGATATGAGGTGGAATCTTAGGGTTTTTTTGATTTTCATTTCCCTCGATGACTAAGGATGTTGAACATTTCTTTAGGTGCTTCTAAGCCATTCCTTCCTTATCCCTCAGTTGAGAATTGTTTGTTCAGCTCTGTACCTCATTTTTATAGGGTTATTTGTTTCTCTGGAGTCTTAAGTTGAACTTCTTGAGTCCTTTATATATATTGGATATTATCCCTCTATAGGATATAGGATTGGTAAAGATCTTTCCCCCAATCTGTTAGTTGCCATTTTGTCCTACTGACAGTGTGCTTTGCCTTACAGAAGCTTTGCAATTTTATGAGGTCCCATTTGTCAATTCTTGATCTTAGAGCAGAAGCTATTGGTTTTCTGTTCCAGAAAATTTCCCCTGTGTTCATGTGCTCTAGGCTCTTCCCCACTTTCTTTTCTATTAGTTTCAGTGCATCTGGTTTTATGTGGAAGTGCTTGATCCACTTGTACTTGAGCTTTGTACAAGGAGATAGGAATGGATCGATGTGCATTCTTCTACATGCTAACTGCCAGTTGAGCCAGCACCATTTGTTGAAAATGCTATCTTTTTTACCACTTTATGGTTTTAGCTCCTTTGTCAAAGATCAAGTGGCCATAGGTGTGGGGGTTTATTTCTGGATCTTCAATTCTGTTCCATTGATTTATCTGCCTGTCACTGAACCAATACCATGCAGTATTTATCACAATTGCTCTATATACAGCTTAAGGTCTGGGATGGTGATTCTACCAGAGGTTCCTTTATTGTTGAGAATAGTTTTGGCTATCCTGGGTTTTTTGTTATTCCAGATGAATTTGCAAATTGCTCTTTTTAACTAAGTGAATAAATGTGGTGGGATTTTGATGGGAATTGCATTGAATCTGTAGATTGCTTTTGGCAAGATGGCCATTTTTACTATATTAATCCTGCCAATCCATGAGCATGGGAGATCTTTCCATCTTCTGAGATTTTCTTCAATTTCTTTCTTCAGAGACTTGAAGTTCTTGTCATACAGTTCTTTCACTTGCTTAGTTAGAGTCACTCCAAGGTATTTTATAATATTTATAACTATTGTAAGGGGTGTTGTTTCCCTAATTTCTTTCTCAGCCTATTTATCCTTTGTATAGAGAAAGGCTACTGATTTGTTTGAGTTAAGTTTATATCCAGCTACTTTGCTGAAGTTGTTTAACAGGTTTAGGAATTCTCTGATGGAATTTTTGAGGTCACAAACATACTATCATATCATCAGCAAATAATGATAATTTGCCTTCTTCGTTTCCAATTTGTATCCCTTTGATTTCCTTTTGTTGTCTAATTGCTCTGACTAGGACTTCAAGTACAATATTGAATAGGTAGGGAGAGAGTGGGCAGCCTTGTCTAGTCCCTGATTTTTAGTGGGATTGCTTCAAGTTTCTCTCCACTTAATTGGATGCTGTCTATGGGTTTTCTGTACATTGCCTTTAATATGTTTAGGTATGGGCCTTGAATTCCCGATCTTTCCAAAACTTTTATCATGAAATGGTATTGGATTAGGTCAACTGCTTGCTCAGCATCTAATGAAATCATCATATGGTTTTTCTTTGAGTTTGTTTATATAGTGGATGATGTTGATGGATTTCCATATATTGAATCCCTGGGATGAATCCTAATTGATTATGATGGATGATTGTTTTGATGTGTTCTAGGATTTGGTTTGTGAGAATTTTATTAAATATTTTTGCATCAATATTCATAAGAGGAAGTGGTCTGAAGTTCTCTTTCTTTGTTGGGTCTTTGTATGCTATAGATAACAGAGTAATTGTGGCTTCATAGAACAAATTGCGTAGAATATCTTCTGTTTCTGTTTGTGGAATAGTTTGAGGAGTATTGGTATTACGTCTTCTGTGAAGGTCTGGTAAA